>NC_092335.1:26736500-27047000 GCF_046630445.1 Rutidosis leptorrhynchoides
TAGAATTTGAAATTGGAGAGATGGTCATGCTTAAGGTTGCACCTTGGAAAGGTGTTGTTCGATTTGGTAAACGAGGGAAATTAAATCCAAGGTATATTGGACCATTCAAGATTATTGATCGTGTCGGACCAGTAGCTTACCGACTTGAGTTACCTGATCAACTCGCGGCTGTACATAACACTTTCCACGTCTCGAATTTGAAGAAATGTTTTGCTAAAGAAGATCTCACTATTCCGTTGGACGAAATCCAAATCAATGAAAAACTTCAATTCATTGAAGAACCCGTTGAAATAATGGATCGTGAGGTTAAGAGACTTAAACAAAATAAGATACCGATTGTTAAGGTTCGATGGAATGCTCGTAGAGGACCCGAGTTTACCTGGGAACGAGAAGATCAGATGAAGAAGAAATACCCGCACTTATTTCCAGAAGATACGTCAACACCTCCTACTGCTTAAAATTTCGGGACGAAATTTATTTAACGGGTAGGTACTGTAGTGACCCGAACTTTTCCATGTTTATATATATATATTATGAAATTGATATTTACATGATTAAGTGTTTCCAACATGTTAAGCAATCAAACTTGTTAAGACTTGATTAATTGAAATAGGTTTCATATAGACAATTGACCACCCAAGTTGACCGGTGATTCACGAACGTTAAAACTTATAAAAACTATATGATGACATATATATGGATATATATATATATATATATATATATATATATATATATATATATATATATATATATATATATATATATATATATATATATATAGTTAACATGATATTATGATAAGTAAACATATCATTAAGTATATTAATAATGAACTACATATGTAAAAACAAGACTACTAACTTAATGATTTTTAAACGAGACATATATGTAACGATTATCGTTGTAACGACATTTAATGTATATATATCATATTAAGATATTTTAATACATCATGAAATCATGATAATGTAATAATTTAACATCTCATTTGATTTAATAAACAATGGGTTAACAACATTTAACAAGATCGTTAACCTAAAGGTTTCAAAACAACACTTACATGTAACGACTAACGATGACTTAACGACTCAGTTAAAATGTATATACATGTAGTGTTTTAATATGTATTTATACACTTTTGAAAGACTTTAAGATACTTATCAAAATACTTCTACTTAACAAAAATGCTTACAATTACATCCTCGTTCAGTTTCATCAACAATTCTACTCGTATGCACCCGTATTCGTACTCGTACAATACACAGCTTTTAGATGTATGTACTATTGGTATATACACTCCAATGATCAGCTCTTAGCAGCCCATGTGAGTCACCTAACAAATGTGGGAACCATCATTTGGCAACTTGCATGAAATATCTCATAAAATTACAAAAATATGAGTAATCATTCATGACTTATTTACATGAAAACAAAATTACATATCCTTTATATCTAATCCATACACCAACGACCAAAAACACCTACAAACACTTTAATTCTTCAATTTTCTTCATCTAATTGATCTCTCTCAAGTTCTATCTTCAAGTTCTAAGTGTTCTTCATAAATTCTACAAGTTCTAGTTACATAAAATCAAGAATACTTTCAAGTTTGCTAGCTCACTTCCAATCTTGTAAGGTGATCATCCAACCTCAAGAAATCTTTGTTTATTACAGTAGGTTATCATTCTAATACAAGGTAATAATCATATTCAAACTTTGGTTCAATTTCTATAACTATAACAATCTTATTTTAAGTGATGATCTTACTTGAACTTGTTTTCGTGTCATGATTCTGCTTCAAGAACTTCAAGCCATCCAAGGATCCGTTGAAGCTAGATCTATTTTTCTCTTTTCCAGTAGGTTTATCCAAGGAACTTAAGGTAGTAATGATGTTCATAACATCATTCGATTCAAACATAAAAAGCTATCATATTCGAAGTGGTAAACTAGTAATCACTAGAACATAGTTTAGTTAATTCTAAACTTGTTCGCAAATAAAGTTAATCCTTCTAAATACACTTTTAAAATCAACTATACACATGATCTATATCTATATGATATGCTAATTTAATGATTTAAAACTCGGAAATACGATAAACACCATAAAACCGGATTTACGCCGTCGTAGTTACAATCGGGGGCTGTTTTTGTTTGGATAATAAAAAACTATGAAAAACTTTGATTTAAAAGCTATACTTCTGGGAAAATGATTTTTCTTATGAACATTAAACCATATCCAAAAATCATGGTTAAACTCAAAGTGAAAGTATGTTTTTCAAAACAGTCATCAAGATGTCGTTCTTTCGACGGAAATGACTACCTCTTTCAAAAACGACTTGTAACTTGTATTTCCAACTATAAACCTATACCTTTTCTGTTTAGTTTCATAAAGACAAGTTCAATACGAAACCGTGGCCACTTAAATCACTCAAAACGGATTAGAAACGAAGAAATGGCGAGCAAAACAAAATTGGTAAAAACTACGCATTTTAGCTACGTGAAAATTGGTAACAAATCTATTCCAACCATAACTTAATCAACTTGTATTGTATATTATGTAATCTTGAGATACCATAGACACGTATACAATGTTTCAACCTATCATGTCGACACATCTATATATATTTCGGAACAATCATAGACACTCTATATGTGAATGTTGGAGTTAGCTATACAGGGTTGAGGTTGATTCCAAAATATATATAGTTTGAGTTGTGATCAATACTGAGATACGTATACACTGGGTCGTGGATTGATTCAAGATAATATATATCGATTTATTTCTGTACATCTAACTGTGGACAACTAGTTGTAGGTTACTAACGAGGACAGCTGACTTAATAAACTTAAAACATCAAAATGTATTAAAAGTGTTGTAAATATATTTTGAACATACTTTGATAAATATGTACATATTTGTTACAGGTTCGTGAATCGACCAGTGGCCAAGTCTTACTTCCCGACGAAGTAAAAAATCTGTGAAAGTGAGTTATAGTCCCACTTTTAAAATCTAATATTTTTGGGATGAGAATACATGCAGGTTTTATAAATGATTTACAAAATAGACACAAGTATGTGAAACTACATTCTATGGTTGAATTATCGAAATCGAATATGCCCCTTTTTATTAAGTCTGGTAATCTAAGAATTAGGGAACAGAAACCCTAATTGACTCGAATCCTAAAGATAGATCTATTGGGCCTAACAAACCTCATCTAAAGTACCGGATGCTTTAGTACTTCAAAATTTATATCATATCCGAAGGGTGTCCCGGAATGATGGGGATATTCTTAAATATGCATCTTGTTAATGTCGGTTACCAGGTGTTCACCATATGAATGATTTTTATCTCTATGTATGGGATGTGTATTGAAATATGAAATCTTGTGGTCTATTATTATGATTTGATAATATATAGGTTAAACCTATAACTCACCAACATTTTTGTTGACGTTTTAAGCATGTTTATTCTCAGGTGATTATTAAGAGCTCCCGCTGTCGCATACTTAAATAAGGACGTGATTTGGAGTCCATGCTTGTATGATATTGTGTGAAAACTGCATTCAAGAAACTTATTTCGTTGTAACATATTTGTATTGTAAACCATTATGTAATGGTCGTGTGTAAACAGGATATTTTAGATTATCATTATTTGATAATCTACGTAAAGCTTTTTAAACCTTTATTGATGAAATAAAGGTTATGCTTTGTTTTAAAATGAATGCAGTCTTTGAAAAACGTCTCATATAGAGGTCAAAACCTCGCAACGAAATCAATTAATATGGAATGTTTTTAATCAATAAGAATGGGACATTTCAAAGCGAATCCTAAAGATAGATCTATCGGGCCCAACAAGCCCCATCCAAAGTACCGGATGCTTTAGTACTTCGAAATTTATATCATGTCCGATGGAGGATCCCGGAATTATGGGGATATTCTTATATGCATATTGTGAATGTCGGTTACCAGGTGTTCAATCCATAAGAATGATATTTTTGTCTCTATGCATGGGACGTATATTTATGAGAAATGGAAATATGAAATCTTGTGGTCTATTAAAATTATGAAATGATTATTTATGTTAAACTAATGAACTCACCAACCTTTTGGTTGACACTTTAAAGCATGTTTATTCTCAGGTATGAAAGAAATCTTCCGCTATGCATTTGCTCATTTTCAAGATATTACTTGGAGTCATTCATGACATATTTCAAAAGACGTTGCATTCGAGTCATTGATTTCATCAATGACTTTCGATGAAATGAAAGATTGTCTTTTTCAAAAACGAATGCAATGTTTGTAAAAAGTATCATATAGAGGTCAAGTACCTCGCGATGTAATCAACTGTTGTGAATTGTTTATAGTCGATATGGACTTCGTCCGGATGGATTAGGACGGGTCGCTTCAGTTGGTATCAGAGCAGAGGTCTTAGCGAACCAGGTCGGCATTAGTGTGTCTAACTGATAAGTCGTTAGGATGCATTAGTAAGTCTGGACTTCGACCGTGTCTGCATGTCAAAAGTTTTGCTTATCATTTCGTGTCGAAAATTACCTGCTTATCATTCTTAATCTAGACATATCTTGCTGCCTGGATTGCATGAATAGTGTATAGACAAAATTCATATCTTAACGTATCTGCTACTTCATATCTTAGCGTACCTGTTATTGTTACCGATGCCTGACAGCTTCCGTAGATTCTTCCGTAACTTATGGGATTTTAGTATTATATATGCATATGAAAAATTATGTATTGCAGGGTATTAATCTATATCCTATAATCTATTTCTTATCAAAAATCCTTCATCTGATCGTACGGGATGAATCCCTCAACCAGTTTTAGTCCCTCAGATTTCGATAGCTATTCTGATAGTTATTCCGACAGCTTTTCTGATATGGATTTCCACTTGAGCTCCAAAAGCAGTGTAACCGGAATGAGTCAACCAATTAGCCATCATTTATTCTAGATGAAATAGAGATGGGTTCGTAGTCGGCTTAATCAATGGAGACGCGAAGAAGGCGATCCTTTTCACCAACCAAATTCACCTCTTGACAATGAACCTGAAGCGTTTATCGGCGAACCTGTTCGAGACACCATTTTCTCTCTCATTTCCAGAGTATCTCATCACGATTATATACTATCTCAGAATCTAAACCTCATTCATCCGCTCGTCCGAACCGACAATCATCCTGGTATAATAGAAGAAGTCAACGAGCTTCGCGCCCGAGTTGTAGCCTTGTAAAATATGGTGCAAAACATACCAGCTTCAGTAACATCACCGGCACCAACAGTACCATCAGTAACAACAACTGTACCATCAACACCAGACGCTTCAACATCTCTTTCTGTACCTCGATTATAATCATCATACTACATATCGTTCTACATCAATTATCTTCGTTCGACATGGCGATTATGTAATCTCTAATGTTTTAGAGATTTTATATTCTTGTTCAAACGGTAAATCAAATGAGATTAATATCATATTAACTCATTAAATCCATGATTACATCTGAAGAGAATATATATGTAAGTATATTTTCATAAAAATTGTAATTAAAAATTCTTTCGTACAAACTGTTAATGGTGAAAATATTTTTAACGGGTAGGTAATACCCGAGGAATATTCAGATTTCACATTAATAAGTTAAACTGTACATTCTTCGAATCTGATTCAACAGTCATTTACTATCCTACTTACAACCACCGTTATACGTATCCGTTCACCGCAGAATAACCATTTTCATTCAATTTCATATTTGGATTTTGACCTATCAGAATCTCACAAGTGGCATAATGAAGAAATAATGGACACAATAAAAATTGATTAGAAACAGACTAATTAACAATATGAAAATTTTTGTTAAGAATCCACGCTAAATGTTTCCAGTTAACTGTTTCTAGCTAACTGTTAAATTCCGTATTACATTTTATTTATCGAAATTTAATTATCGCAATTTACATTCTCGCAATTTTATTTATCGTCATTTAATTTCTGTTATTTACTTTACGCAATTTATTTATTGTTATTTAATTTCTGTTATTATTTTACGCACTTTAAATATCGGGACGCGTATACAAGGTTTTGACATATCATATTGACGCATTTATATATATTATTTGGAATAACCATAGACACTCTATATGCAGTAATGAACGAGTTCTCTATACAGGATTGAGGTTGATTCTACAATAATATATATAATTTGAGTTGTGATCGAGTCTGAGACGTATACGGGTCACGACACGTATTAATTAATTCAAATATTATATATTGCTAATTATGGACTATCAACTGAGGACTACCAGCATTGGACAATTAAAATGAATTAAAATATTTATTATAACATATGAAACTAAACAATTCTTCAAGTTTGCCACTTGATTTCATCTTAAACTTCATTTGTATCTTGACGATTACAATCAACGTTCAAACCTTTCATGATTCTTGAAAACACCTCAATCGGGAGGATGAATCAACCGCACTCAATCTACTGAAGAAAATATTTACGCATATAGTTATGCACCTGAAAAATTCTCAGAACCTGTATAAACGTTTAACACGTATCTGTGCTAGCTCATTTGGCGTTGTTATCACCGAAAATAACTTTGCAATTCCTTTCCAAATTAGCCAATTTTGTCACAGCTTCAGCAATTCAACTACGACTTTTCATTCGAAGTAACCTTACTATAAATCCTGATATATACGATTACCCTTTTAATACCGGAGAATTCTTTTATATTCCACCATATTACCTGCAGACGTACCAGCAACCTCGTTGCTTCTTGACTTAAATCTCTATGACAAATCATTATATTTATTCATTGAAACCCTATCATATACTCATCCACATCTTGTAACGAGAACTGCCATACCAATTACCGGGAATCAGCAATCAGTACTTTGAAAACTCACAGCATATCTACATCAACAGTTATATGTATGACATTTATTGCTTAGAATTATGATCTCTCATTCTGAAATTCTGAAAAGCACTCAGTCACAAATCAATACTCTGAATATTGAAAAAGTTGAATGAAGCAGCAGAAACCATAGACAACTATAAATGCCTTTAATCATCGGAAGTTTGATGATAAAGAATAGTATGTTGGAAAAGCTCAGAAAGGTTGGAACTGGAAAACGGATTGAGCTAACCACGAAGGAGACCAAGGACAAATACAAGGACCATACCATATATTCAAAGAATCCAGATAATTCTGGATCCGATGAAACCTTCAATGAATATTTTGCTCCGTACTCATGTTAAAGTCTTGCGGAAAAATCTTCCTCATCAACCATCGAACTTAGAAATTCCAAAATATCATCATCAATATCTTCGATATTTCTGAGGATATTTTTATAAATATTCTCGTCCGAAATTTTATACCTCTTCGTGCTTCCTGTGTATCATTATATTGGAAACATTCAATAGAAAATTTAGTACCGAAAAGCAGATTATGCGAAACTATGAAGAAATCCGTGGACAAATCACAAAGAATAAATTTGACTTCAAAGAATTCAAATGATTCAATGTCTGCTAAAGTCTTTAATGAATATCTTTCTCCTTACTCTAAACCCTTGCAGACAATAGTTTCTATCATCCTCTGATCTTAGATATTCCGAGATATTATCGTATCTTTCATTATAAATATCCTCCATATTTCTGAAGATATTTTCGTAACTATTCTTATCTAAAAATCATTAATCTATTAGTGCTATCAGTGTTACATCATATAAAAACTGTTAGTTTCTGTATTCTGTAAACTTTCGAGCTTAAAATATGAATGTTATTGAAGTAATGTTGGGAACTGATGCATGAGTTAGTATAATATAATGACACTTGATCAACGTGATTATATTACAATAAGTCATGCTGAGTTTCTAATGAGACGTGATGATTCACAGATCATAACGTCATCACGTGCCATGTTACATAACTCTTTCATTCTGCGTAACTTCTGAACATATCAAAAATATATATTCTTGATAGTTCTATACTCAGTGATTCTGATAATTTGACAAATCAAATCGTGCTAATACCTTCTTTCTTATTTAGAACATGATGTTTATCCGAAATTTCATACTTACGAATTCTGGACCATTACTCGCTTTACTAGAGGTCGGAAGAATAATAAAAAGGCAAAGAGATCCAAAATATAAGAGAAAATATAAAGCCCAATGACAACACTGAAATTACAAACCGTGGATATCAGTACGTATAGCAATATAAAGACACGGAAGGATTATAAATACAATAATCCCTAGAGCATAATAGAAATAAACAGATTCTTCAGGTGGGAGTTGGAAAAGAAGAACCATCATTGCGATAGTTAGAATAAGAACAAGGATCAGAACAGGGTTAAGTATTTTCATAAATCTTTTGAATTTGGGAATTGAGTATAGAAGTGGTGAAAATAAATGGAACGGAAAAGGTAAATTTATAAAGGAAATATCAGACGTAGTAAATCGGGGCAGACCACCGTATTTAATTAAAGAGATCTTAATTTCCATAAATCTAGAAGAATCAGATCTTATAGATCTTCAAGATTTTCTTTAAATCCCTTGAATTCCGGAATTCAACCAAGGCAATGTCGAAAGTTAAGACGCGCCTTATTTTCTAAATTCAAACCTGTCTACATCAAAAGTTAAAAACAAATCTTTATTTCTCATTTCATTCTTTTGTGAATATCTTCACTCGGGCTCTTCGAATAATCAAATTGTTTTATCCATATTACTCAATGGTGATAAAACTCTATTTATCAACTCATATTCGTCATGAAAACATTTTTATTGTTAGCCACGACGAACTCACCCAAATTTCGGGACGAAATTTCTTTAACGGGTAGGTACTGTGATGACCCGGGAATTTTCGACCAAATTTAAACTTAATCTTTATATGTTTTCGACACGATAAGCAAAATCTGTTAGGTGGAGTCTCAAAAATTTTGAACTGTTATCATATGTACAAATACCCTTCGACTGTTCTCGACGATTCACGAACAACTTTTTGTAAATAGATAAATATATATTTATAAATATAAATATATATACAAATTCGAAATATAATTTGAAATATTATATTATTTATTTATTTAAATTAATTTTGTAAAATAAAATAATATAAGATATAATAAAATGAATCTATATATAGATATAAAAGTTTACTAAATATATATACTAATCGTAACACTCGTTTGACATTCGATTGTGATTAAACACACGTTAATACGAGATATCCTCCATAAAGAAAACTGTCGGTAACATATAGCCAAATGATATTCATGAAAGAAACAATTCAATGTGGCAACTAGATATTTTGCTTCCACGATTGTGGATTATAAATATATTTATTCATATTAGTCTTGGTCCAAAATGAAACCACACCCACAAGTTATATTTCTGTTCACTATTATTGTTTTCGATTTGAATAATAAGTATGATTCATGTTAAAGTAAAGTTATTGGATTATGTATTGAGATATTCTCACTGATTTGGTTCTTTCTTAGCTTTATAACAAATAATATATACATATGTATTTATATAAATATAAAACAAGTATATAAATAAAAATGAATATATATACATGATACAGTTATATATATATATATATATATATATATATATATATATATATATATATATATATATATATATATATATATATAGATTCATATATAGGTATATGTATATTTATATTTATAATTACAATTTTAGCAAATATATAAAACAAATACATATAAATATATAATAGATAAAATATAACAGATAAATATAAAAATTTAGTTATATAACATATAAATAGAATACTGATTGTAGAACACGTCATTTATTTGTATCCCTATCTATCTGCTTTATTTTCTTGTGGCTCGTGATATTATGTCGATCCTTTTTAGCTAAAATCCAATCTCAGTACATGTATAATATTATTTGGCCATCTTTATTAATTGTTAAAGAAAACAAGAAAGAAAAACACACCCACTCAATACCCTGTTCGTCGATAGTTTTTTCGCAAAATTTCAATTTCGATTGAATTATAAAAATTGAGGAATGCACAAGGGTTAGTAATCCTTTACTCCAGCTCTCTTCAAATTTTCAAATCTTCATTCATGAAATCAAGGTTTAATTTCGAAGTCAAAGTTTTTATTTAAAAAGTCAAACTTATTGTTCCTCAATCAAATTCGTGATACCTGTTACGATTCAAGATCAATTGGGGATTTAGAATGTTTTTAGGATTGATTTGGAATATATTTTGTGTTTTAACCTTTGCCTAAAACGTTCTTGAAATTGAAATCGTTATTTTTAAAAAAAAAAAAACAGCGACAGCAGCTATCTGCTGTATTCTTTTATAATTTTTTTTTTAAATCTACTTATTCACGTAAAATTGTTTATATGTTGGTCATTAAATCTTATATTCGATTTAGCAATTGCTTGTTTGTTTCAAAAGAGTGATTAGTCAATTAGAACTAAGTTGAGGAAGAAGATGAAAAGAGAAACAGAAAACATGTTATAAGAATGAGTTTGGGTTTTACTTCAGAAAAACAATCCCAGAGGAGTGGTTTGATCGGTGTTTATTAAGCGAAAGATCATGGGTTCGAAACTGGTCTACATCATATTTCTTTTTTAATCAACAATAGAGAATCTATCAATATTGGGCCGAGGGTTATGAACTTATTCAGTTGGGCTATAACTCGATTCGGGTTATACTTGGGCCGAGACCCAACTGATTTGCAGTTGGGCTGAGTCAGATAGATCAAGATATATGCATAAACGGATTACAAAATAAGTCACAAAAACAAACTTGGTCTGACGTTTAAGGATGTTTGGGATAAACGAGAGGTCACGGGTTCAAGCCCGGTGCGAGGCACTTTTTTTTTGGAAATCTTTTAAGGTAGTTTATATATCATTTTTTTTATTATTATTGTTATTGTTATTATTATTATTATTATTATTATTATTATTATTATTATTATTATTATTATTATTATTATTATTATTATTATTATTATTATGAGTTAAGTTATTATTATCATTTTAATTTGTTATCACTAATATCAATAATGTGAATGTTATTATCAAAATTACTAAAAGTATTATAATTAGAATTCAAAACTTATTAGTATTGCCATTACTAATATTATTATTTTTAGTATTATTATTATCATCATTTTTACTAGTATTATAATTATTATCATTATTCGCTTTAGTAATAAAGGTGTTACTCTTAGAATTACTATTATTATCATTGATATTAGTATTAGAAACAATTGGGAATTATTATTAATAAAAGTATTATTATTAAGATTACCTTTAATAATAAAATTGTTATAATTAATATTATCAAGTATAAAGTATTATTATTAATGTTACTATTATTGTTATTATAATTATAAAAATAGTTATAATTTTAAGTGATAGGAACTATAGATATAGGTTACAAATTTATCGATGTTTATGCTAAAATTTATTATTACTAACGCTGTTATTATTATTATCCTTACATAATTAAAATAAAGTATCATTATATTTAAAAATTATCAAAGTATCATTTTACTACTAGTATAAGCATTATTATTATCATTAGTAACCTAAGTGTTATTATAAATATTATCATTATTAATATTATTATTATTACTATCACTATCATTATTATTAGTATTACCATTATTATTATTAGCATCAAAATGATTAATAAAATCATCAAATATTATAACTAATATTAAGATTTTATTGAAAATAAAAGTTAAGGATATTATTAAGATCATAAGTATATATTAATTATATTAACAATTTTTATATAAATATTCATATAAAACAAATTAAGTATTCTTCATAAATATAGATTTGTATAACTATATAAATAATAATCATTTTCAAATATATATACAAATTAAATAAATAATATATAAAGTTATAATATATGAAATTGATTGATTACGATTACATGTATTAATGAATAAACAAATGATATAGGTTCATGAATCCGAGGCCAACCCTGCATTGTTCAATATAGTCATATGTATTTTTACTACAAAATACATTAGGTGAGTTTCATTTTCTCCCTTTTTAAATGCTTTTGCAATATATATTTTTGGGACTGAGAATACATGCGCTGCTTTTATAACTGTTTTACGAAATGGACACAAGTAATTGAAACTACATTATATGGTTGAATTATCAAAATCGAATACGCCCCTTTTTATTAAGTCTGGTAATCTAAGAATTAGGGAACAGACACCCTAATTGACGCGAATCCTAAAGATAGATCTATCGGGCCCAACAAGCCCCATCCAAAGTACCGGATGCTTTAGTACTTCGAAATTTATATCATGTCCGATGGAGGATCCCGGAATGATGGGGATATTCTTATATGCATATTGTGAATGTCGGTTACCAGGTGTTCAATCCATATGAATGATATTTTTGTCTCTATGCATGGGACGTATATTTATGAGAAATGGAAATATGAAATCTCGTGGTCTATTAAAATTATGAAATGATTATTTATGTTAAACTAATGAACTCACCAACCTTTTGGTTGACACTTTAAAGCATGTTTATTCTCAGGTATGAAAGAAATCTTCCGCTATGCATTTGCTCATTTTCAAGATATTACTTGGAGTCATTCATGACATATTTCAAAAGACGTTGCATTCGAGTCATTGAGTTCATCAAGATTATTAATTAGTCAATTATAGTTAGATATATTATGAAATGGTATACATGTCGTTAACTTTCGATGAAATGAAAGATTGTCTTTTCCAAAAACGAATGCAATGTTTGTAAAATGTATCATATAGAGGTCAAGTACCTCGTGATGTAATCAACTATTGTGAATCGTTTATAGTCGATATGGACTTCGTCCGGATGGATTAGGATGGGTCGCTTCATGGCAATGGTGTGTCTCCGGTTGTATCTAAAAAAAAAATGGCGACTGCAAGTTATAAGTTGAAAGTGGGTTTCGATGATAGGTTTGAATTATGGATGATCAAATATATGTAAATGTATATCTATCTCCCTCTCATACGAACCTTGGGTGTATATTTATATATAAAAATTGAGCTAGATAGAAAAAGCGACAACACAATAATTTTATGCAAATTATTGACACAGTTGGCCATTGAATTTCATTTCATTTGTGATTGAAATGTTAACAGAAAGTGTTTTGTGATGTATGCACATAATATAAAGTATTATTATTATAATACATATATCATCAAATTGGTGTTAAGTAATATATGTACTTATTAGCTGGTAAACGCAGTAATCCATTAATTAAATTACTTAAATGAAATTCATGTATGCATAGGATCCATTCTAGTTTTGCTAGTGGGTGACAAAAACAGGATAACTATATATTTAATAAATATATGCCTAAATAAAAACGTGTAAGAAAGATACATGTAGATTTTTCTTTGCCGACAGTCCAACATGGGTATTATTTCGCGCTCCGTTGTTTACTCAGTGGCAAATAAAAGTGTTCAGAAAAATATCATATTTTTCAATTAATTATATTTATTTATTTTGGTCATATGGTATAAAATTTAATCATAAATTATTAAATAAAAATTACATTAATTATTCACTTCCAACCCCCAAGTAAAATATAACAAGTTTTAAAATTTGGCAAACAACTTCTAAATATATTATTAATAAGCCTAAAATTTATAAAACTCATTTTCGTATCACCGTGTATTTTAAAATTACATATGTTTGAATTTAACTTGCTTAATATCAATCGAAACATCAGACGAGTATTACAATCAATTAGTATATATTTAATATATATTCTATTTATATATATAGATATATTTTAAATAAAAATTATTATAATATCCAATTTTTATTTTATTAATTTTTAATAACAACAACATCTAATACTTCAAATTATATTTCGAATTATTATTTATATATGTACATACACACATATCTATTTACAATTAATTGTTCGTGAATCGTCGAGAGTAGTCGAAGGATAAATGAATACATGAACACAGTTCAAAGTTTTTGAGATTTCAATATTACAGACTCTGCTTATCGTGTCGAAAATATTTAATCGTATTGAGAGTTTGGTTTAAAATTAGTCGAAATTTTCCGGGTCACTACAGTACCTACCCGTTAAAGAAATTTCGTCCCGAAATTTGGTCGAGGTCGTCATGGCTAACAATAAAAATGTTTTCATGACAAAAATAAGTTGATAAATAGAGTTTTATCATTATTGATTTGTATTGATAAAACGAATTGATTATGCGAAGCTTACGAGTGAAGCTGTCACAAAAGATTGAGATAGGGATTTAACTTTTGACGTAGTCACGGAGGATTTCCGTAATTCAAGGAATTTGGAGATAATCTTCGAAATTGAAATAAGATTTGATTCTTCGAAAATCAAGGAAATTATGATCCTTTTTGATTAAATGTGTAATCTGCCTCGATTGCTATGTCCGTTATTTTGCTATAAATTAACCTCTTCCGTTCCAATATTTTCATTACTTCTACATCTTCTTCCTCATTCCCTACTTTCAAAGATTGGGAAAATGCTTCATCCAGTTCTGATCCTTGATCTCATTCTGACTATCACCACAATCATCCTTCTATTCCAACTCCCACCGAAGGAGTCTGTTTACTTTTACTTCGCCTTTGGGGTAGTGGTTTTCCTAATCCTTCCTTGCATTTGTTTTTCCATAATTATTGACATATATGGTTAATGATATCTTATGTTTGCTGTGATTTTAACTCCTATGTTTCGAAGCTTTGTGTTATCGTTTTCTCTTCTCGACTTTGTGTGAAGCAAGTAATGGTCCAGAATTTGTAGGTATGAAGTTTGGATGAACATAACTAATGTTCTAAGAAAGAAATGGTAATAACACAATGTGACTTGTTAAATTACCAGAAAATCATGGAAAAGACCGAATCATCAAGAAAATATTGTATTGATATGTTTAGAGATTAAATAGAATGTAAGAGTCATGTAACATGGCACATGATGATGGTACGGTGAATCATCACATTCCATTAGAAAACTCAGCATGACTTACTGCAATATAATCACGTTGATCAAGTGTCATTATATTATACTAACTCATGCATCAGTTCCCAACGTTATTTCAATAACATTCACATTTTAAGCTCGAAAGTTTACAGAATATAGAAACTAATAGTTTCTATATGATGTAACACTGATAGCACGAAGAGATTAATGATTTCAGATAAGAATAGTTATGAAAATATCTTCAGAAATATGGAGGACATTTATAATGAAAGATACGATGATATCTTGGAATTTCTAATATCGAAGGATGGTGAAGAAAATTTATCTGCAAGAGTTTGGAGTCAAAAGCAAGGTATTCGTTAATGACTTCAGCAGGTACTGAATCATTTAGATTCTTTGAAGTCAAACTTATTCTTTGTGATTTGTCCAAGGCTTCCTTCATAGTTTGCTCAATCAGTTTTTTTCAGTTTCAAACTTTTTATGAGCTTTGCCAACCTACAATTCTTTATCATCAACTTCTGACGATTAAGGTCATTTACGGTTGTCTACAGTTTCTGCTGCTTCATTCAGCTCTTTCAACATTCAGAGTATTTGATTTGTAGATTGAGTGCTTTTCAGGATTTCAAATGAATGATCATAATTCTAAGAGATAAATGTTATATGTTTACATATAACTGTTGATGTGGAAATGTTGCGAGGCTCACAATACAGATTTGCTGATTCCCGGTAATTGGTATGGCAATTCTCGTTACCAGATGCGGATGAGAATATGATGAGACTTCAATAGATAAATGTAGTGATTTGTTGGAGGGATTTAAGCCCAAAGAGCAACGAGGTTGCTGGTACGTCTGCTGGTAATAAGATGAAATATAAAAGGTTCCCCGGTAACAATAAAAGAGTACACATATATAACAAGATTATAATAAGGTTGTTTCAGTCGAAAAGTCGAAATTGGCTTAATGGAGCTGTGACAAAATTTGCTACCTTGAAAAGGAATTGTAAAGTTATTTTGGGTAATAATAATGCTAAAGGAGCTAACACAGATACGGTTTAAACGTTTTACTCAGGTTCCGAGTGTTTTCAAATGCATAACTATATTCATCATTCTGTTCTTCCGTAGATGGAGTGCGGTTGGTTCGTCCTCTTGACTGAAGTGTTTTCAAGAATCATGAAAGGTTTGAACGTAGTTTGTAATCGTCAAGATACAAATGAGATTTGAGATGAAATCAAGTGGCAACTTGAAGAATTGTTTAGTTTCATATGTTATAATCAATATTTTAATTCATTTTAATTATCCAATGTTATTAGTCTACAGTCGATAGTCCACAGTTGACAATCCAATAATTCATATATAGTTTAATTTATAATATTCGAATTAATTAATATGTATCGTGACCCGTGTACATGTCTCAGACTCGATCACAACTCAAAGTATATATATTATTGTAGAATCAACCTCAACCCTGTATAGAGAACTCGATCATTACTGTATATAGAGTGTCTATGGTTATTCCAAATAATATATATATATATATATATATATATATATATATATATATATATATATATATATATATATATATATATATATATATATATATGTCGATATGATATGTCAAAACCTTGTATACGTGTCCCGATATTTAAAGTGCGTAAAATAAATACAGAAATTAAATGACAATAAATAAAGTGCGTAAAGTAAATAACAGAAATTAAATGACAATAAATAAAATTGCGAGAATTAAATTGCGATAAATAAATTGCGATAAATAAAATGTAATCAGTTAGCTAGGAATAGTTAGCTAGGAACAGTTAGCGTGGATTCTTAACAAAATTTCTCGTAGTTAATTTGTTTGTTTCTAACAAATTTTATTTTGTCCAATGTTTTCTTCATTATGCCACTTGTCGGATTCTGATAGATCAAAATCCAAATATGAAATTGAATGAAAATGGTTATTCTGCGGTGAACAGATACGTATATCTGTGGATGTAAGTAGGGTAGTAAATGAATGTTGAATCAGATTCGAAGAATGTACAGTGTAACTTATTAATGTGAAATCTAAATATTCCTCGGGTATTACCTACCCGTTAAAATATTTTCATCATTAACAGTTTGTACGAAAGAATTTTTCAATTACAATCATTATGAAAATATATATACATATATATTTTCTTTAGATGTAATTATGAATTTAATGAGTCAATATGATATTAAACTCATTTGATTTTCGGTTTGAGCTAGAATAAATAATCTCTAAAACTTTTAGAAACCACATATTCTTCGCAGAATATTTCTTCAATGAAGTTATAAATTAATACTTCATCGTTCATTGTTGTTGGTACTCCTTGGTATCTATGGTGCGTATGACGTTGATGTTCGTGTGACAGATTGTGAAGTTGAGATTTGCGATGCGGTTGTTGTTGTTGTTGGTGGTAATGGTACTGTTGACGTTGATGATGGTGGTACTGGTTATGCTGCTGGTGCTGCTGCTGGTGTTTGTAACCTTTGCACCATATTCTCCAATGCTACTACCCGAGTGCGAAGCTCGTTGACTTCTTCTATTATACCGGGATGATTGTCGGTTCGGACGAGCGGATAAATATGATCTAGAATTTGATATAGTATATAATCATGACTAGATACTCTGGAAATGAGAGAGAAAATGGTGTTTCGGACAGGTTCGCTGGTAAGTGCTTCAGGTTCTTTGCCAAGAGGGCAATGTGGTGGATGAAAAGGATCACCTTCTTCTTGTCTCCAATGATTGAGGAGGCCGAGAACCCAGCCCCAATTCATCCAGAATAGATGATGGCTAATCGGTTGATCCATTCTGGTAGCACTGCTTTCGGAGCTTGAGTGAAAATCCATATCGGAATAGTTATCGGCATCCAACGAACTTGAATTGGTTGAGGGATTCATCTCATACGATCAGATGAAGGATTTTCGATAAGAAATAGATTATAGGATGTAGATTGTACCCTGCAATACATAATTTGCATATGCATATATAATACTAAAATCCCATAAGTTACGGAGAAATTTACAGAAGCTGTCAGGCAAAGGTAACAATAATAGATACGCTAAGATATGAATTTTTGTCTACACACTATTCATGCAATCAATGCAGTAAGATGTGTCTAGACTAGGAATGATAAACAGGTAATTTCCTAAGGATGATAAGTAGATGATTTTCGACACGAAATGATAAGCAAAACTTTTGACATGCAGACACGGTCGAAGTCCAGACTCACTAATGCATCTAAACAACTATCAGTTAGACACACTAATGCAAGACCTGGTTCGCTAAGATCAACGCTCTGATACCAACTGTAATGACCCCTCCTAATCCATCCAGACGAAGTCCATATCGATTATTATTGATTCATAATAGTTGATTTCATTGCGAGGTACTTGACCTCTATATGATACATTTTACAAACATTGCATTCGTTTTTAAAAGACAAACTTGCTTTACATCAAAAATTGACGGCATGTATATCATTTCATAATATATCTAACTATAATTGACTTAATATTAATCTTGATGAAATCAATGACTCGAATGCAACGTCTTTTGAAATATGTCATGAATGACTCCAAGTAATATCTCTAAAACGAGCAAATGCACAGCGGAAGATTTCTTGCGTACCTGAAAATAAACATGCTTTAAAGTGTCAACCAAAAGGTTGGTGAGTTTGTTAGTTTATCATAACAATCATTTCAATATTTTAATAGACCACAAGATTTCATTTCCAATTCTCATAAATTTACGTCCCATGCATAGAGACAAAAATAATTCATATGGATTGAACACCTGGTAACCGACGTTAACTTAATGCATAGAATATCCCCAAAACAGAACCTCTCGTCTGTATAATAATCTCGAAGTACTAAAGCATTCGTACCCCGAATGGGACTTGTCAAGGTCCATAGATCTATCTTTAGGATTCGCGTTCAGGGGCCATTTCCCTAAATTCTTAGGTTACCAGACTTGAAGGGCGATATTCGGTTAATAATCCAATCATAGAATGTAATTTTAAGTACTTGTGTCTATTTCGTAAAACATTTATAAAAGCAACGCATGTATTCTCAGTCCCAAAAATATATATTGCAAAAGCATTTAAAAAGGGAGCAAATGAAACTCACCTAATGTATTTTGTAGTAAAAATACATATGACAACATTGAATAACTGAACAATACAGGATTGGCCGCGGATTCACGAACCTATATCATTTATATATATGTTAACACATATAATTGAAGTCGTATAACTTTATATATTATTATTAATATAACTGTTAGTTTTAGTATTTCATGTGTTTCATTATTAACTTAAATATATTTACTTTATATACTTTAAATAAATAATAACAAAAAATGTAGTTTTATTAAATATAACTAACTTTTATAATAATAATATTAATAGTAATATTGATAATAAAAATAATATAGTTGTAATAATAATAATGGTAAAAGTAATAATAATGATAGTAATAATACTAAAAATGATAAAGATATTAATAATAATGTTAATACTAATAATAATAATGATAAAATAATAGTAATGATCCTAAAAATATTAATTTTAATAATAATGATAAAAATGATAAGAATAATAATGATAAGTAAATAAATAAATAACTACCTCAATGGAGTAATCCTAAAAAAAAAATGCCCAAGTCCGGGTTTGAACCCGCGACGTCCCGCTAACCTGATAACAACCTAAACCATTATGCTAAACCGCAATACACTTACCATTTGACCATCATAGTTTTTCTGAAATTATAGCAACCTAAACCTATAAAATCCATTTTTCTGTTTCTCCCTTTCTTATTACATCATCATAACTATATCTTCATTCTAACACATTCGTTATCCTTCATACTTATTTATCATCATGATCTTTATCTATATTGCCATCATTATCATCATGTGTTTGCATAATCGTCATCATAATTAACACATCATCATCATTAACTAACATACATGCATCGTATCATTATCATTCTTTTATCTATCCTAACACATCACGAATCATCACTATCATCTAACATCATTAACATCATAAAATCATGTATCATCTTTCACGACATAATATCATCAATCATCATTTTGTGCTAACAATTATCCCCTTAATTAATTATAATCGAGTCTCAGCCCGCCTAGGACACACACTATATATCATGGCCCAATTATACAATCCATATAGTATTTTCATTTTAATCGTGAATGGCCCAACACAAAAAGAGTCCAACGCAGGTAGGCCGCAAAAACTCCAAATCGTTCCAGCTAGTTTTCAAGTCCAATTTGGTAACATGTGGTATTTGAATTTTTAAATAAAAACAATTTCGGTTGCAAGTGGAATAAGAGGGTCCACGTTCAATTTCCATATTGAATTAATCATCTATTTGTAATTCGACAATTTGTAATGGGTGGGGTTTAGTGATGTTCTAATGGGGTTAGAGTAAACAGAAAGGAAAACAGAAATAGGTACAACTATGGTGATCATAGATGCACGTTTGAGTTGCATCAGATGACAAGGAGCAGCTGCACCAGTAACCTTGGTGGTTTACATAATAGTTTGTAGCAGTTTAATGGTGGCTGTGATGGTGGTTGTGTCGAAATTGGAGGTAGAACCGGGCTGCTATGCAGACAAAAAAAAAATATCAACGACAGGAGTAGCAACATGCAGTAGCAGTCACGACAAGCACTTCGTTGATTTTTCTGGGTTTGTTCAATCGAAAATGGAAAAACATAAACAGCACATTAACAAGGGGTTCGGGTTTGGTTTTGAAGTAAGATGGTTCGGTTTGGTTGGGTTGTGATCATCGAGAACTAGCAAGAACAAAATGGTTTAAGTCTTTGGATTGTACAATAGTAGAATAGAAAATGGTGATCATGGGTTGTAGGGTGGTGGAAATGATCATGGAGGTGGCAATGGTGTGTCTCCGGTTGTATCTAAAAAAAAATGGCGACTGCAAGTTATAAGTTGAAAGTGGGTTTCGATGATAGGTTTGAATTATGGATGATCAAATATATGTAAATGTATATCTATCTCCCTCTCATACGAACCTTGGGTGTATATATATATATAAAAAAATTGAGCTAGATAGAAAAAGCGACAACACAATAATTATATGCAAATTATTGACACAGTTGTCCATTGAATTTCATTTCATTTGTGATTGAAATGTTAACGGAAAGTGTTTTGTGATGTATGCGCATAATATAAAGTATTATTATTATTATAATACATATATCATCAAATTGGTGTTAAGTAATATATGTACTTATTAGCTGGTAAACGCAGTAATCCATTAATTAAATTACTTAAATGAAATTCATGTATGCATAGGATCCATTCTAGTTTTGCTAGTGGGTGACAAAAACAGTATAACTATATATTAAATAAATATATGCCTAAATAAAAACGTGTAAGAAAGATACATGTAGATTTTTCTTTGCCGACAGTCCAACATGGGTATTATTTCACGCTTCGTTGTTTACTCAGTGGCAAATAAAAGTGTTCAGAAAAATCTCATATTTTTCAATTAATTATATTTATTTATTTTGGTTATTATGGTATAAAATTCAATCATAAATTATTAAATAAAAATTACATTAATTATTCACTCCCAACCCCCAAGTAAAATATAACAAGTTTTAAAATTTGGCAAACAACTTCTAAATATATTATTAATAAGCCTAAAATTTATAAAACTCATTTTCGTATCACCGTTTATTTTAAAATTACATATGTTTGAATTTAACTTGCTTAATATCAATCGGAACATCAGACGAGTATTACAATCATTTAGTATTTATTTTTAATATATTTTATTTATATATATTGATATATTTTAAATAAAAATTATTATAATATCCTATTTTTATTTTATTAATTTTTAATAACAACAACATCTAATACTTCAAATTATATTTCGAATTATTATTTATATATGTACATACACACATATCTATTTACAATTAATTGTTTGTGAATCGTCGAGAGCAGTCGAAGGGTAAATGAATACATGAACACAGTTCAAAGTTTTTGAGATTTCAATATTACAGACTCTGCTTATCGTGTCGAAAATATTTAATCGTATCGAGAGTTTGGTTTAAAATTAGTCGAAATTTTCCGGGTCACTACATTTTCGTTGTAGAAGAAGGAAGTATTTTTCGATCCATGTAATCTCGGAATTTTTTCACTGTGAACATACCATCTGAAGCCAGGGGTGAAGTCCACTGCTCCGCACGATTAGACAAATGAACATCTCGGATGTCATTAAGAAGATTCGTGACCAATTGATCATTCCGACTACCAATGACTTCCCTCGACCATGTCCGTACGTGTATCTGATTATGCTTTTTTGTTCTCTTCATTGTTGCAAGTCAAAATGAAAAGGGGAAGAATGTGATGGATTGAAGTTAAAACTACTATGCGTTGATCTTTTGTATGAAATTTGTATTTTACTACTTTTTTTATATTTATGTTACTAGCTAGTGTTATTATAACTTTATTTGGTTGAACTTGATGTTTTAAACACATTTTCGTTTAATGTGGATATTTAGGGAAAATTTGTGTTTATGCATGTATTCGTTCCGTAGAAAACAAGGTAATTTATAGACAATGAAATAGTATCACGATTCAGCTAGCTGCCTTCACTATATATCTTGGATAAGCACACGAAATACATATATAGTTTATCTGTTAATGTAGTGGCTTAAGCTACATAATCAGAATGTGTGGGAATTTCAGCTCATGTTAATATGCTCAAATTTTAGATATGGTGAAGGGTGGGTTTTGGTGAAGTGGCATATAATGGTCAAGATAATGCGTCACATGCCAATCTAGCTGGAAGTCGATTTGGGAGGTATGCTTAATGATTATTTGACTTAACTTTTGAAACGTTTAATATTTAACTTAACTTTTGAACCATTTAATATTGTATTTTTATAAAAAACCAGTAAAATGAATGTTTGCAGGATGTTCCTTTTTCCATTATGGGGATTTGATACTACGGTATAAGTCTTAAGATCTTGACTCATATAATTCTTGGTGACATGTTCAATAGTTACAATTTGTATTATCTTATTATATGAGGAAAAACCATCATTAATTTGCAGGTATCATTTGCAGTCTAGATTTTAGCTACGATTCGAATAATTAGGAGGTTGGCCTTCCTCGACAAGTATGAAAAGAACTGACCAATTTAAGATTTTATGGCTCTTATTTTACGGTTTGTACCATGTTTTAATTTCATTTTGTTTTCACATTTCTCATTCTCTGTGACTGTTTTTAAAGTTCTAGCCAGTGTTGCAAAAAACTGCCGAGACGGCCCTCACAACGGATTTACTAGTGTACGGTCGTTGACCAACGTTGAAATTAAATAATCAAAATTAAACATTTGAAATTAAATATTTTAGACAACGGATGTTGACCAACGTTGACTTTTTATTTATATATATTTCAGACATAAATAATTCTAATTTAAGGCAATATCTATATCTATGTTTAAAGTGTTGAACATATTTGAAATTCTGTTGTTTAAAATGTTTATGTTTGAAATATTGTGTGCAATGTTTATGCCTTTAATTTGAAATATTTATGTTTGAAATGTTTATAAAAAGCCAACGTTGGTCAACATCCGTCTCGACCCCGTCTTGACCGTTGCGAAACTCCAAGGTCCTGACTGTCTCAACCTCGGCTCGCTTCTTTTTCAACCTTGGTTCTAGCGTTCTTTCTGTGCATGTTAGACACCATCTTTCAAGTATCTATAAACTTTCGTAAAGACATTAAAGCAATTTCCGCATCAGAAAAGTCGCATAGTATTTCCTAATTGTTACGTTTTAGATACCTTTCAATTCTCTTCCGTTTGAGGAAATCAAATGCTATCCAGGTTAGTATTTGTAACTTTCGACCATTGTGAACTGCGTGATTGTGGCTATGCTGTAAATTTAATGCTATATGGTTTTTTATGTTAAAAAAATGTTGTATGGTTCTAGTGGGTCAAATGGGTAGAATATAATAAAATGTTAAAAAGGAAACAAACCAAACGGGTGAAAGTCGACCAAAGTTTTGTTAATGCATAGTCTAAAACATTGCTTTATTAGTAACTTTAGATTAGATTGTTATTGTATTAATTTGGTCATTTGTAATCAAATGTAACACACAAATCATGGACCTAAAACTGAGAAGAAAGTCAACCTTACGGGTGATGTTTTCATACACGCTCAGTTTTTTTTTTTTAAATGGGAACCCGTACAAGAGCTTAGCATTTTTTTACCCGTCCAACTTGCTTGACCAAATTTTCATCCCAAATGTTAACGTAAGGGTCACCCAAGAAATTGTGTGATTCGGCAATAACGTTCCACAGGTCCAAGATGTCATAGCAATGGGTATCTAAAATGGCCTTATCTCAACTTGACTCAATGTGTTTAGTTTTATAGCTCATTTGTATGTTATATGTTATATGCTTTCGGTTCCATATAATAGTGTCAAGTACTTGTTTTATAACAGCTATTCGTACATTGTGGTCATTATCAATGCTGGTCCAACTGATCTCATTATTATAACATCTACAGATCGTTTTGATCTACTTAATGTTGCTCTACCGCAATCTCGGTTCTATTATATATACATATTAATACTAATATTTTTGCCAGGAAAAAAAAAAAAAAGTATGGCAATTTTTCACCCTTTACAGGTATGTTTATGCTACAAATAAAACACCATGCTTTGACACCACCTTTGCTTGTATTTGTTTTATTTGATAAAAAAAAATTATTTTGTTATTTTATCGGTGTGCAGATGTTGTAAACTGAAAATTTGATGAAGGACTCAACAAATAAAATGATGTGTTTGTTGAGCTTCTAAACATTAAAGAGTAGATGTAATTGACTACTATTTCGGTATTTCCCGAAACTAGTTGACTTTGGTATGTTGTTGTGTTAATCCTACATTTGTCTATGAAGTGTCTATCTATCATCCCGGCAGTACGTTAATAGAAAAGTGAATAATGATTTATCCGTACGCCAGAGGGTACGTTAACTGTGGGTGCCTTGGAAATTGAATTTCTTTTGTTGTAGATTGAACAAGATGGGCGGGTTGAAAAAAGGGTCAAAATAGATTTTGGGTAATAAACTTGCCAACACTTTTTCTTGTCCATTTGCAGGAAAAATTAGTTATCAGTAACTAACTTGTGAAGTATAATACAACAGTATTGTCACAATAGTACTCTATATATCATTGATAAAGCACATCCCAGATTGACCTGTTTATAAGTAATTGGGTCGAAATTTCCTCTTATTTGACATTACAACGCACTAATAAGCCATGAATTCCAGACTTTATACAATGACTTCTAAATTTAAGTCAAGAAAATGAACAAAGACGAATAAAGTCAAAAAAATAATGCTGTTTCAAAACATTAGAGTTAAAAAACGACGTCGTTGCGATTTCTCCATATCAATACTCTGTAATGTTTTATTTGCTATGTATTCCAGACCTTCATTCATGACATCCCCACTTGCATTCTGTTACTAACTTTTAAGCCTGGAAAATTTGGGTTAACACTGCATTAATGATTTGTACTATATGCACATATATTGTTGAAATATTAAAACACACACGACAATGATTTGTCAACACGGGTGTCTTTGGATGGTTTCGTGTGTCCCTACTGCTTTTAACTTTAAGCTTTATTTTTCATCTTTCATTATTGGATTGCCAGCAATTGGTACTTTTTGTTACAAGTTTGCTCGCTTAATCTTTAACAAGAGCTGTTTTAAGTTACTTTGTTGATTGGCTTGTTATAGTGATTTGAAGTTGTAATAGTAAAATCACATTTGAAATAATTGTTGTGAACTCATGTGATGAAAAATTGAAAAGGCTAAATTAGTAGTTAAATAATATGGAGGGTATATGTTGGTCCAATTATTTACTAATCCGGATCTTTTGATCATGAACAAGCAAGCATCCATTAACGTTTAACAATAAGATAAAAGATGTACATGAAGAGATAAACATTATGAACATGAATAAATCAATACAATATAATACACGTTGAAGTTACAATATTGATTTAAAAAGAGAAACATTGGTTGATCAAGGGAGATCGAGCATGATCTCCCCTAAGCACCAGAATCGCCAAACAGCTCATCCACATTAGGGTTACTCTCTTATCTCAGTTAGTCCTAATGAAAACATAAACCTGTATATAGGCTACGAATGGGCTTCAATTGCCCTAATGGGCCTATGAACATTAAGGCCCAACAGTTATATATACTCCTGCAACTAACCAAATTTATTATGCATATAATACTTTTGATGTGTACAACATAATGATAATGATAAACATTAATTAACTATTCGTCCAACGACGGTCACACAAATATGCATCAACAATATAATGTTTTTTACAAGGTTTTGTCTGTTCGGATTACTCGAAAAGGTAGATATTTTTTACTTTAATGTATGTGACTTAAAAACTCTTCCCCGATCACCTTCAAGTTCTGAACGTCAAACTTTTTGTAAAAATATCAGAGACCTACCGGTATGTATGTGAAACACTAAAATGTAAATGGGTATACAAAGGTAAGGTGGGGGTTGGTAAGCTTTTGGCGAATACCGCATGTGCCCCTTGTCACGGGCATCTTAGTGATTATTTGTTGTTTAGGTAAAAGTCCAACTAATTTGCAAACGCAAACACAAACACAAATTCCTAATTTCAAACTTGTTTTTCTTACTTTTCCCGGACAGGTCAAAAAATGAGATGAAATCTAACTGACCCCCACTACCATACTTTATTCCCTTTCATTCAAACCCTTGAGGTTTTCGTTAAATTGCAAAGATATATCGATTCTCACACATTTAGTAATACAGTAATGTACTATCTACTTAATGCGAGTATCGTTACAATAAAGATGGGATTTCTTATTTCCACGTAACTCTAGAAATGGTATGTGGCGGTAATCTAGAAAATATACATCGTGTATCCTCACAAGAGGACTTATGTTCAAAATTCACTAGCATTCATATCTTGATATGGTCAAGGAAAGGATTAGAAACGGTTACTGTATAACGCGGGCTAAAAATAGGCGCTATCATTGATTAGCCTGAATAGAGAAAACGTCATCTATTTACCAGCTTAAATCTTGCTATATAGGCTGTTAGGAGATGATTTCGTTGCAAATATACTACTCACTAGTTCCTTAATGTGAGATTCAAATATGTGGTTTACATTGATAATCAATCAAAAATATACATTAACATGTTATATAACACAATCAATTATAGCTTTCATGAATTTATTAACCAACAAAAGTAGCTTTTTGGATTTTGATCGTTTGACCTACAAAAATTTCGAGTATTTGAGATGAATTAGGACTCCGGGTTATCTCTAGTAATGACGAAACTTCAAAATGGTGTAATATACAGGGTTAAGCAGCACTGTGGGCTGGTCAATCATTTTTAGTGGTCCCTGAACTGTATGCACCTTTTAAATATGGTCCTTAAACTATAAGCTAACTCTAAAAATGGTCCCAACTATACGATCTATCTTATATAAACTTTTTATTTATTTATTACGAGTTCATTTCTTGGCATATGCTACCCTTCATTATAAGGTACAGCCTCCATATGCAATATCATCATTTCCTTACTCATGTGAATCCCACTGTGGTGTAACTTTTTTTACGTATACTTGAGTATCCGACTTATTTTTCATAGCCATCACGAGGTAACCCAGTGGTTGGGGCCCCGACATCCTTACAAAATGTCTCATGTTCAAATCTTGTGGTAGCTAGAGAAGGTTGGAAACAACCAGATAGTAATCATTGTAACCCGAACATGGAGAAACTTCAGAACTTTATAACCAAGTATCTGACTCATTTTACGAGTCGATTAATCGTAGGGCGATTATCCGATTTACAGGCAGTTCGAAGTTAACTTTTATTCGTATACCTGAGAATCCGACTCGCTTTATAAGCTCTAATTAATCACAGAGCAACTATCCAATTTACAGAGAGTCCAGAGTCATCATCGATGAACATCCGTGACCACAAGGAGAAATGGTGCAACTTAACATCATCCATTAAAGATTTTGTTCAATCACTTTCTTATGCAAAAATAGCATATGGAAATAGGTCTATAAACAATAGTTCTCGTATGACCCAACTTTTAAGATTAAAGAAATAGAGTTAATAAATATAGATCTGTTTTTTTCACCTAATTCAGAGAAAAACACTAGTCAAGCAACAAAAAATTGACAATTACACAATGATCTGCAAACAAAAGCATCATTGACATACTAATTTGTCAAAAAATAAATATTTTATTCATATCTAGCACTAAACTTCTAAGAGTATGTTTTTTTTCCATTTAACCATCGCAAGATAGCCCAGTGATTGGAACTCTGAGCTCATTGCAAGAGGTCTCAGATTCGTATCCTGTCTTGGACGAATATTTTGTGGTGGCTAAGGAAGGGTTGGAAACAGCCAGAGATTAATCATGTTGGGCTGCATACATCAGAATATGAGGTCGGATTACTCTTCATCTTTGGTAGTCCGAACAGAAGAGAGGGAAAAAAAATCAAGCGTAAATTACATTTCTGATTCACACAAAATCATCTCTAAAGACCGTTTATTACACTATTCGTGCTTGTGAAACCCATGAAAATTTGATTCTACCATTTTCATGGCGTCTCACACGTTTTTTGTTTTTGTTTTCTTTAACCTACTTATTGGCCGGAGGTCCATTCGGAAACAATCTCTATATCCATAGAACATTGAGAGGAAGGACTTTGTCTACTATTGAGGTGTTTCACTCTCGGTGAAGAAATAACTTGTCTTTATTCTAGAATTAAGGAAAGATTGTCTACATCATACATTCGCATACCCCAATTTTTGTGGGATTGAGTTTTGTTGTCGTGGTTGTGATTTGCATATTTTTCCCAACTTCTTTCTGTCACACTTGAATCAACAAAAGTACCCTTAAATCATCTTTTATTTTTTCTTTATTCATGCCTTTTGGTAGTTTAAAAACTGATTATTATTCAATCTTAACACGATAAGAAAGTATATGAATTATCAAGAAGTTAGATTCTGTGGAAAATAAAAAATAATACGGTATGTGGGCACATGAAAATAAAAATATTAAACAAGAGAAGACAAAGCTATCTTTGTCTAAAACTTATTAATAACAAAATACAAATTTGAGGAATTTATTAGTGTATTATAATGAAATTGCTCTAGATAGTGTGTTTAGCAGTATAGTCTAAAGAGAATTTTGAGAGATCAATCAATTAGAATCTTTGGACAAAAACAAATATCAACACCAACATCGTCTCATTTAATTATCAGATAACTAAAATAATTAAATTCTCTGCAATCTGAAAGAGAATGTTGTCCCCTACCTTTTAAAGAAAAATAGTATGGATCTCTTATAGAACTAATTACACCCTATAGTTGTATCCACAACAAAAAACTTGATTTATTTTAACCACCTAAAACCAATTCAAAGATGAAACTAATGTCATCTGTCTAAATTTTCAGTAATTCACTAAGTAACAAGCACTAACAGGCCAAAATAACCATGGCAACAACAGGAACAAAATAAGAAACAACACATGGTCCTAGAAAAAATCAGAGTCAGTTTGGGGTCATCTTTGGAACCAACATCGAGTACATAGTACGAAAACAATCACGACGGGCGTACAAACTATTGTTTATGACGATCTCTATCAATTAATTGTACTGTAATTAAGACATAAAGTATATGTTTTCACTTTCCATATACATCCAATACCACTTAGCTACGCACTTTTAGCTTTGGTAAGAAAAAATATTATCATTGACTCATTACCATAATGTATTCATTGGCATAAGGGTTAAATGTCTGAAAATCTATCCTACTTTACCCAAAATAAAAGTTTGATGCACATTATAAAAAAATTCTAAAAAATCAGATTACACTAGAAATTATGGTTAAAGTTTGATAAATTTTCATAACTTTAACCCTTTTGTTAAAACTCTACTTGTAATTATACATTTTTCAAACTCAGATTAACAGGAGATAAGCACTCTTAGCAAACTGATATAAGAAATGGCCTAATGGGCAATTTTTGAATTAGAACATCTACTAAAGCTCTCATAAAAAGTTTGATACAATGTGTACAAATTAGAACCCATTCTGTTAAGCCCTAATGTGAATTTGGATTCTTATGAAATTGTGGTCTGAATGTAGGAGGAGAAGCAACTAAAGGGAGTACCTGTGAAGAACTTGAAGGATACTGATGACTAATTTCCTTTTCATTAGAGACAATAACTGTGATGAATGATCCATTTTCATCACCTTTGATTTTATACTCATCACTTTTTTGAACACAACCATCAACTCTGCTTTTTTCAATCAATTTGCTTTTTTGAAGTTTATCTTCAGCATCTCTCAAAAACTTAAAATTTGGAGGTGGTGATGCCCAAATCCTGTTGAATTCTGCATCACTTGTTGAATGTCTCAATGGACTAAAAGTTTTTAGTGTTGAATCTCTTGGTGGAGTTAAAAATGATGGTGAAGCAATTGGAGTAAAATATGGTGTCTCAACTGAAAACACAACATCACTCAAACTTCTACCTCTTGACCCTTTTTTACTCCTATCTTCTGATTCCAAATCTTCTTTTGTTTCTTCTTTAATTGTGAAGAGAAACCTTGGTGGGCCAGAGAGGTTATGCAGCCTCAAAAGCTCACTTTCAACAGTCAAGTCATCATAATGTTCACCAAGTGGTCTAAACCATGATTGTGAAGATGATGGTTGTGGTTCATGAACTTGGGTGTCTGTGGTTAGCCCTGTTGAGCTTAAAGATGAAGGCTTTTTCCAACAAAACAAGTACAGAAACTCTTTTGCTGGACTATTATAACTTTCTTGAATCTCTCTATTAGTTACCCTTTTCTTCTTCCACCATAACAAATAGTACAGCTCAGCAATAAGAGCTAACAATAAACAACCAAACACAAGACTTAAACCAAGTCCTACTCTACTTGAAGATCTCATATTTATTGACTCACATTACAGATGATATAAAAGAAAACTATTTTTCTTCAAAAACTTACTTGATGAACCTCATAGGACTTTTCACAAACAGCTGGTGTGCATGAAAGCTTCACAAAATGTTTTTGAATCAATTTAGCATGGAGAAGCCTTGTTTCCCTTATCTTTATCTGACCATAAAAACTTTGGCTCCAAAAATAGAGATATTCCTAACTCTAATAAAGTGAAAAATTATATACAAAAAAAAAAGTATATGTATTCATACGCGTGTGTGTGTTTTTAATTTGAAATCAAGCTCTTGAATGATTATGCATCATTAAATTGGTGAATCGTCATTTTTTTACTCTATAGTTTGTATCCATAAGACCACCCTATGGTTAGTTACCCGTCCATTACCCGCTCATTATCCGTAACTAACCATAGACACCACTTAGTTACCCGCATTAGTTACCCGCTTTCAACATAGATTTAACGGAAGAGTTATAGGAATTGCGGGTCTCAGTGCTTTTTATTGTTGGACTTGATGCTTTATTGCTTGTACGTTGTATATTAAGAGGAGTATTGTTTTAGCCATGATAGGGAGTGTTTAGTTATGAGTTAGTTATAGGATATTGGCGCTGATGTGGAAGGTTAAGAGGATGAATAGTTTAGTTACGATAGGGAGTGGCGCTAAGAATTAAAAAATAGACGTGTGACCACAACCACATCTTGTCTATGTTATAAATAATTTACATTTGTTTTGATGTAACATAAAGACAAGGATAAGTTTTCCACAGAAAGATTCTTTTAAAAAGAAATGAAAGTGAGATTATTTCTCCATTTGTCAAAAAAGTGCACTAGTGATAACAGGGTGAAATCTAACTCCTTAAATAAGAAATAAAAGATTGCCAATAGTGCGTTTGACTTGTCATGATTAATAAGTTACGATCAAAGATACACTTTGTTGTTTTTTGATAAATTTGTGTAAGGCTTGGAGCTATATTATCATATATCATGTGTGAATATGTAAATTTTTTTTTTTTTTTTTGAAAGCAAGATATTATATTACTCAAGAAAATCTCAAAGTACAATATACGCACACCTCAAAGCGTAGAGATACCGAGATAGAATCCTACGCCAACTAAAAATACATGGAAGGAAACGCGCTAAATTCACAACTTATACAAGTAGTGATCTAGGATTATGTAACCAATCATGCCATTCGATTTTTCTTTTCTTGCAACGCTTTGCGACCCAATCATAGCTCAAGACTTGAATCTCATTGAGTGCATTCGGAGGAGTCCAAGATGTCTTCTTAAAAACTTTTTGGTTTCTATTCTTCCAAATAAGGTAGCCGCAAATCCATTCAACCGCTTGCCATAATTGACCACCCAATTCGGAACAATTCGAAGGAACACAACCGCGAAGGAGATTATCAAAGGAAAGATTAGTCGAATCAAAACCCCACCAATCACGAACTTTTTCCCATACTACTCGAGCATGCGAACACGACAAAAGAGAATGGTTGACCGTTTCTATATGAACGCCACAAAGAGGGCAAAGAACGGAATTAAGATCAATACCCCGCTTGTCGAGTTCGGACAAGACGGGTAATCTTTCCCGCTTCGCTCTCCAAACAAAAACTTCTACCTTTTTAGGAACAAGATTATTTTTCATAGATACCAAGCTTGTGTTACTTGAAGGATACATCTTTTCCATAATTAATTTTGTTAACTTATTTTTTGAAAAGAGACCGCACCGACTTAGCTTCCACGAAAAATGATCTTCTTTATCCGGATTTATAGCAAAAGTTGAAAGTAGTGATTCGAGACTATCAATTTCACCTTTTGTACGCCCCGTAATTGGACGAGTCCAACTCCACGAGAACACGACCGAGCCATCAATGGATTGTATACGACTAGCAACCGAAACTTAGGGGTTAGATTCGAGCCGCACCAACCTTTTGAAAACCTCCTTTAGCGGTTTGTCCAATAACCAAACATCTTCCCAAAATTTCGTGTTGCAACCATCTTCTATCACTCTTGCAAAGGATTTTGTAAACTCAACACCCGCGTTGTCTATCTCAAACCCTGCTTTAAAAATATTGATCCAAGAAGAATTAGTAGATAAAAAATTCCCCCACATATTGAGAAGCCCCGAAACCCCATAAATACTCTTAATAACCTTAACCCACAAGCTAGTGGTTTCGGAATGAAACCTCCACCACCACTTGCCGATTAAGGCCAAATTTTTACAATTTAAAGAGCCCACGTTATGTCCGCCATCCGCCCGAGGACGCATGACATCATCCCATTTAACCCACGAAATTTTAGAAATATCACCCGATCCACCCCAAAAAAATTTATGTCTTACACACTCGAGTTTTTTAAGCACGGAGGGCGGGGCACGGTAGAGCGAAAAGTTGTACAACGGCAAACTATTTAGAACCGCATTCACGAGAGTTAAACGTCCACCGAAAGAAATCGTATGTGCTTTCCAATCCGATAATTTCTTCTCGAATTTATCAATCACCGGTTTCCAATTTGATAATTTTTTCATGTTGGCACCAATGGGAAGCCCAAGATAAGTCATAGGAAAAGTTCCCATTTTACATCCAAACACATTCGTCATATCCTCGACTTCCTTTTTATCTACACCCACACCAAATAAATTGCTCTTATTATAATTCACTTTTAGACCGGAGCTTAGTTCGAAGCATTTTAAAAGCTTCATTAGATTTTCCACATTCTCAAAACTCCACTTACCAAAGAAAATGGTATCATCCGCATATTGCAAGTGAGATATAGGGATTTTATCGTTACCAATTTCAACACCACAAAAGAGACCTCTAGAAAACGCCGATTTAGCCATCCAATTTAGACCTTCCGCCGCGATAATGAAAAGAAAATGAGAGAGGGGATCACCTTGTCTAACCCCACTCCCGAGGTGAAATTCTTTCGTTGGAGAACCGTTTACTAAAACCGAGATGGAAGCCGAACTAAGGCGTGATGCAATCCATTTCCTCCATGTGAATCCATAACCCATCAAGAACATCATTTCATCCAAAAAAATCTCAATTAAAGCTATCAAAAGCCTTTTCAAAATCAACTTTAAACAACTTACTCTTTATGTGTTTGCTCTTCGAGAATTCAAAGAATTCATTTACGACCAAAACACCATCCAAAATGTTCCTTCCTTTTATAAAAGCGCTTTTCTCAAAACCAACAATATTTGGAACGACCTTTTTAATCCGATTAGAAAGGAGTTTTGCAACGATCTTGTAAAAGCTACAAATGAGGCTAATAGGCCTATACTCACTTAGACTTACCGGATTAGCAACTGTGACAACCCAGAAATTTTCGACCAAATTTAAACTTTAATCTTTATATGTTTCCGACACGATAAGCAAAGTTTGTTAAGTTAAATCTCAAGAATTTTAAACTATGTTCATACATTCATTTAACCTTGACCGGATTCCGACGATTCACGAACCATTATATAAATAGATATAATTATATAGATATGTATATATTATAACTTGAGAATATTAACAAAGAATTAAACGTATAATACTTTACATGAACGTATTTGTTTCAATATGTTCATCGATGGAATTAGAAGATAATATCAAATGATTGATTTATCATATACATTGAATTATGATTATGAGTCTCTGTTGAGAGGTCCACATTGATTTGAGAAATCTTTTCTTTTTAACAATATCCGAAAAAATGGTAAAGTGATTTACAAATAAGAACAAATAGGTCAATTAACGATAACTGGACAAAGGTTAGTAGAGATTAACTTTCAACACAATGATTGCCTCGAGTCTTTTGATAAAATAATTATTAGTTTTTATAATATTGAAAACGTTTTATGACATAGTTGAAATCATTTAAGGAATGAATTTGAATATATACAATAGGTCGAAACGTTAATTGTTAGAACTAATTATATATAAATAACTTGCAACGTGTATTTAAAACGTGTTCATTAAATATATATGTTTTCAAAATAGTTAAGTACACGATAGTAATACTCGCTTAATGATGCGATGGATATTTAAAACGTTAGTACATAAATAAATTGTATCTATTTAAGTTTTAAAATGAAAACGTTACGTGTTATAATATTTTTCTAAACAATTTTAAAACGAACTTTAAAATATAATTAGTTTGAAAAACTAAATATTATATTATTAAATAAATATTTCAAATACATACAATACGTACAAATTTATATTTTTAATGAATATATATATATTTTACAAAGTGATAGATATAATATTAACTTGGTCATAAAACGTTAATTTAAAATATACATTTTGACAAACAATGAAACATTGATTTATAGAAACAAATGACCACAACACTCAAATGAAAAGATTATACTTTAGATAATATAATCTATCGAGGTTTAAGTCTATTTATTTTTAAAGGTAGACGTCGCGAAACATAAAGTACTAGTTTTCTAAGCGTACGAAAATGCGTTCGAGAAATCGAAACTAGGACATAAGTCGAGCATGAACGTACGAGTTAGTGGAACTAAAATTACAAGTTAACAATGCACTTAAATATAATATAATATAATATATAATTAATTATATAAATTAAATATATTATATATATTATTATATAAATCGTCGGCAGCCTTGAAATCATTGGGAATGAGCTGGACAGGGGAGCTCCGCGATCGCGAAGCATATAGGCATTAAACCTCCGCAATCGCGGAGGTGTCGGTGACTGAATTGGTTATAAAACTCGATCATTCTCTGCTCCACTTTTCGATCTCTTTATCGAGAGATATATACTCCGTATTTATTTATTTTATTATTTATATTATTATTATTAATTCAAATGTATTATTAGTAGTATAAGTATTATTGTTATTAGTATTATACCTAAAATACTACGACGAGGTTATGAGCGAGTTATTTCAAAACGGGTTTTTTCGAGTAGGATAGAGCTAAGGAAATTATGGGTTATAGCTATGGAGGTTATGGGTAATGTTCGTGGGTATGCTCGTGAGGTCAATCTAGTATTTATCCTCTCTGTCGCGTCCACGTACTTTCTGCAATATTGAATCTCAATATTGATACGTGAGCACTCATAACTTAACTTTTATATATTAATAGTGTATCCCTGACTAGTGCTCGAGTATATAGGATTATGCATGCTTGTACATTTGATATTATCGTTAGATAGGTTATGTTGAATCCTGAATTAGATACACATGCTACTGAGATAAGGTATATGATATGCATGTCGTTGGAAAGCTAGCGAAAAATTAAGAACTTTTCATTTAGATATCGAATGATTTCGATGAACGGATTAAAAGATATAGTCAATTGAATTATTATTACTTTTAGTATAGTTATTGTTAAAATGATTATTATTACTATCGTCGTTATTATCGTCGTTATAATTATCTAATTATTATTATTATTATTATTATTATTATTATTATTATCATCATCATCATCATTATCGTTATTAATAAAAGGTATTATCATTAAAAATTGTTATTTTTATTATTATTACTATCGTTATTATCATTTAGGTTATAATTAGTATTATTATTATTATTATTATTATTATTATTATCATTAAAATAGTTATTAGTATTATCATTAATATTATCATAATATTTATTATTATTAGTATTATTATAATTAAAACTAATATTAGTAACATCTAATTATTATGATTACTATTATTATCATTATTATGAACGCGATATAAAAGACGACTACAAGCTATTAACAAATTGATTAGGGAATAATGAGTATAAGTATCATGATGAAATAAAAATATTGTAAGTTATTGATTTAGATAAAAATATCATTTTCATTATTTTTATCATTATTATTATTAAAAGTATTATTAATATTAAAACTATCATTTTTACAAAAATTATTATATAGGAATATCATTGTTAATATAAAATATCATTATTATTATCATTTTAGTATTATTATTATTAATAAAATTATCATTTTATTATAATATCATTTTTTAGTAAATATAAATATTGTTATTATTATTAGTAGAATAATAATAATAATTATTGCAAAATAATACGACTTTTTACTTACTATTGTTATTATCGATATTATTTTATCAAAAAAATAGGCGATACAAAGATATTTTACTACGTGTAATATAATTACATTAATAATACCTATCATATTATTTTTATGACATTAACTGAACTTTATAAATATTATTACTTAAGATATATAAAAGTATATTTTTATTATATAAATTTTAATATAAAATTTTGTTTATTAATAAATGAATTATATTATTTACTCTAATAAAACCTGTTAAAAATATTTAAATATATAAAATGACTATATTTTAACTATATAATAATCATGTATAGATTTTGGAAGTCATTTTGGTCAAGTTGACTTTTGTTGACTTTTGCATATTAGTCTCGAGCATTAGGATTGTGGTACACTATGACTTGACCTAAATTGTTAGACAAATATTGACCAACATATAAATATATATAATTAATATAGGTTCGTGAATCCGAAGCCAACTTTGCACTTGTTCAATGCCATCATATGCTTAATTACTACGAAATACAATATTGTGAGTTTCATTTGCTCCCTTTTTAAATGCTTTTGCAATATATATTTTTGGGACTGAGAATACATGCGCTGCTTTTATAAATGCTTTACAAAATAGACACAAGTGATCGAAACTACATTCTATGGTTGGATTATCGAACCGAATATGCCTCTTTTTAGCTTGGTAGCCTAAGAATTGGTGTTTATAATAATTGCCACCAATTGACACGAATCCTAAAGATAGATCTATTTGGCCCAACAAGCCTCATCCGAGTTTCGGATGCTTTAGTACTTCGATTTATCATGTCCGATGAGAGTCCCGGAATGATGGGGATATTCTATATGCATCATGTTAAGGTCGGTTGCCAGGTGTTCACCATATGAATGAATTTTAATTCGCGCGTTACGCTTGTCAATATATGAAATCTTGTGGTCTATTAAAATGATGGAAATGAATGGTTATGATAAACTAATGAACTCACCAACCTTTTGGTTGACACTTTAAAGCATGTTTATTCTCAGGTATTAAGGAAATCTTCCGCTGTGCAATTGCTCATTTTAGAGATATTACGTGGAGTCATTCATGACATATTTCAAAAGACGTTGCATTCAAGTCGTTGAGTTCAATAAAGATTATTATGACAGATTAGGTCATTTATAGTTTGGATATTATGAAATGGTATGCATGCCTGTCAACTTTCGATGTAATGAAAGGTTGTCTTTTGAAAATGAATGCAATGTTTGTAAAATGTATCATATAGAGGTCAAATACCTCGCAATGTAATCATATGTTATTGTATTCGTCCTTTTGGATTAGGACGAGTCGTTTCAGCAACTTTAGGAATTAGAGTGATGAATGAAGAGTTGCAACCCGGAGAGATGACACCACTTCGCCAGAAATGAAAGGACCCGTTCATATACATTATAAACGATTCACAATAATTGATTACATTGCGAGGTATTTGACCTCTATATGATACATTTTACAAACATTGCATTCGTTTTTAAAAGACAAACTTTCTTTACATCGAAAATTGACAGGCATGCATACCATTTCATAATATCCACTATCCAACTATAAATTGATTTAATAATAATCTTTGATGAACTCAATGACTCGAATGCAACGTTCTTCGAAATATGCTATGAAAGACTCCAAGTAATATCTTTAAAATGAGCAAATGCACAGCGGAAGATTTTCTTTAACACCTGAGAATAAACATGCTTTAAAGTGTCAACCAAAAGGTTGGTGAGTTCATTAGTTTATCATAATCATTTATTTCCATCATTTTAATAGACCACAAGAATTTCATTTCCAGTTCTCATAAATATACGTCACATGCATAGAGACAAAAATAATCATTCATATGGTGAACACCTGGTAACCGACATTAACTAGATACATATAAGAATATCCCCTATCATTCCAGGATCCTCCTTCGGACATGATATAAATTTCGAAGTACTAAAGCATCCGGTACTTTGGATGGGGTTTGTTAGGCCCAATAGATCTATCTTTAGGATTCGCGTCAATTAGGGTGTCTGTTCCCTAATTCTTAGATTACCAGACTTTAATAAAAAATGGGCATATTCGATTTCGATAATTCAACCATAGAATGTAGTTTTAATTACTTGTGTCTATTTCGTAAAACATTTATAAAAGAGCATGTATTCTCAGTCCCAAAAATATAAAGGGTAAAAAGGCAAATGAAACTCACCATACTGCATTTCGTAGTAAAAATACATATAACGTCATTGAACAAGTGCAAGGTTGGCCTCGGATTCACGAACCTAAATTAATTATATATATTTATGTGTTGGTCAATATTTGTCTAACAAATTAGGTCAAATCATAGTGTACCACAATCCTAATGCTCGAGACTAATATGCAAAAGTCAACAAAAGTAAATTTGACTCAAAATAATTTCTAAAAATCTATACATGATTAATATATAGTTTAAATATCATCGTTTTATATTTTTAAAAGATTTATTAGAGTAAATAATATAATTTATTTATTAATAAATAAAATTTTATATTAAATTTATATAATAAAATATACTTTTATATATATTAAGTAATAAAATTTATAGGGTTCATTTAATATCATAAAGATAATATGATAGGTATTATTAAAGTAAGTTATTACACGTAGTAAAATATGTTTGTATCACATATTTATTTGATAAAATAATATCTATAATGATAGTAAGTAAAAGTTATATTATTTTGTAATAATAATTATTATTATAAAAATATCAATATTTATAATTACTAAGATGACATTATGATAAAACGATAATTCTAATTATGATAACTTTAATATTTACGATAATTTTTAATATTATCTTTAAAATAATAATTCTATTTAAAATAATAATAATAAGGATATTTTATAGTAACAATGACATTTCTATTAAAATGATAATTTTTGTTAAAATGATTGTTTTAATACTAACGATACTTTTAATAATAATAGTAATGATAAAAATAATAAGAACGATAATTTTATCTAAATCAATATCTTATAATATTTTAATTTCATCATGATACTCTTACTCATTATTTCCTAATCGTTTCGTTTAATAGCTTTTAATCGTCTTTTATATCGTGTTCATAATAATGATAATAATAGTAATCAAAATAATTAGGTGTTACAAATATTTGTTTTAATTACACTAATATTAATAATGATAGTTACTATAACATTATTAACGATAATACTAATAATTATCTTAATGATAATATAGTAATAATAATAATAACAATAACAATAACCATTTTTAAATAATGATATATATATTAATAATGATAATAATAATAATAATACTAATAATAATAATAATAATAATAATAATAATAATTGGATAATAATAATAATAATACTAATTATAACTTTAACGATAATAACGATAGTAATAATAAAAAAAATAACAATTTTTAATGATAAATCCCTTTTATTGATAAAGATAATAATAATGATAATAATAAGATAAAACTAGAACGACGATAAAAACGACGATAATAATAATCATTTTTAATAAAAATATCAAAAATTCAATTGATTATAACTTCTAATCCGTTCATCGAAACCATTCGATATCTAAAGGAAAAGTTCTTAATTTTTCGCTAGCTTTTCAAGGACATGCATATCTTATATCTTATCTCAACCGCAAGTGTAACTAATTCAAGATTCAACCTAACTTGTCTAAGGGCAATATCAAAAGTACAAGCATGCATAATCCTAAATACTCGAGCACTAGTCAGGGATACACTATTAGTATGTAAAAGTTAAATTATGAGTACTCACGTATCAATATTGAGATTCAATATTGCAGGAAAGGTACGTAGACGCAACGAAAATGATAAACACTATATTGACCTCACGAGCATACCCATGAACCATACTCAATCACCTCCATAGCCATAACTCATAATTTCCTTAATCCTATCCTACTCAAAAAACAATTTCGAAATCACTCGGACAGCACTCCGTCGTAATATTTTATGTATACTAATAATATCTTGAAATAATACGGAGTATATATATATATATATGTAAATCGATTGAGAGAGTTTAGAGAAAAATATTTTCAAGTTTATATGAAATAATGAAACCTATTGAATTCTATTTATAATAGATTTTTGAATTATTAAAGTGAATTATTAAAGTATGAATTATTAAAGTGAATTATTAAAGTATGAATTATTAAAGTGAATTATTAAAGTATGAATTATTAAAGTGAATTATTAAAGTATAAATTATTAAAGTGAATTATTAAAGTATGAATTATTAAAGTTAAAGTAAAGTAAAAATAAAGTAAAGGTTAAGTTTAAGTATAGTAAAAGTATAAAACTATGTACGTATAATACGTGTATAAATATATATAATATTAATTTAAATCGTTATATATATTTAATAAAATAAAATATAAATATCGTTATCTTTATCATACTAGTTAAGTAATGAGTTGTCAAAAGTGGTTCTAGATATTTATAAAAGTTATATACGTTTTAATAATAAAGTTCTTTTTAAACTGAAACTGTTTTTGTACGTTTGAAACTAAATAGATCAATCGAGTCTTTATGAGATTCAATCTTCCACTATCCTTTGTCTAGTTCTCAATGATTGACCATCTGTTCTTATTTATAAATCACTTTACCATTTTCCGAATATTGTTAAAATGGAAAGATTTCTCAAATCAACGTGGGCCTTTCAACAGAGACTTGTAATCATAATTCAATATATATGATAATTCAATCATTTGATCTTATCTTCTAATTCCATTGATAAACATTTTGAAACAGATACAATCATATAAAGTATTTAATCTAATATTTTGTTTACGTTTCAAGTTATAATATATAAACACATATACATATATAATCATATTCGTTTAATGGTTCGTGAATCGTTGGAACTTGGTCGAGGTTGAATGAATGTATGAACATAGTTTAAAATTCTTGAAATTTAACTTAACAAATATTGTTTATCGTGTCGGAAACATATAAAGATTAAAGTTTAAATTTGGTTGGAAATTTCCGGTGTCAGAAACATATAAAGACTAAAGTTTAAATTTGGTTGAAAATTTTCGGGTTGTCACAGTACCTACCCGTTAAAGAAATTTCATCTCGAAATTTGAGTGGAAAGGTCGTAAATGATAATAAGTATGTTTTCATGATGCATACGGGCTGAAAATTAGAGTTTTATCATCATTTAATAATTTGGATAAACAATCCATTATATGAAGAGTACGAATGAAGCTAACATAGAAGAGTGAAATGAGTAAGTGTAGATTCATCTTATCATTTGACGTAGATATGATTGATTCCCAGATTTCAAGGGATTTGAAGAAAATCTTCTTAATAAGATTTGACTCTCCGGTAATCAAGGGAATTAGGATCCGCTTTAAATGCGATCGTCCATTTTAATTGTTCTGTCGGAGATTTTCTTATAAATTCACCTCCTTCATTTCCTTACAACTCACACCTTCTGTTGATGCATTTTATGCAAGTCCCTAGACATCTACCCACGTCCATTGCAGGTACAACAGTTTATAGGCCACCATGATTGCTAGTTATTATCCTATCCGTGTTTGTATGTGGTTACAAGAACTGCAGGAACGAGATTTAGATGTTTGACTATGTTAGACTTAGTCAGACGTACGAGTGAAGCCTCACTAGTATGGCTGATAGGCTCATACGCACAGTTGATGCTGAGCTAAGTCACAATTACAACCTAAATGAGAAGACACGAGTGAGTGATCACCCGTACGGCTGATGAAGCCAACTCGTACGTGTGATGAATGAATCGTATGGGTGAGTCAACAGCATGGGTATATAAAGTCTTATGTTCTTCATTTTAGGTTAAGCCTCTCATTTGTTACACACACTCAGATCTAGTGAGCTCCTCCGATTCTCTCTCAGTCCAAATCACCCAGGTGGTGAATAATAGCTCTAGGTGTTGATCTAATCACACTTGATTTAGTTGTGGTTTGACTAAATTAATCAAAAAAAAAACTTAACCTATTCACTATAGGGTTTGATTCACTTATTCCGCCATTGTGTAAGTTAAATCTATTGATTTCTAAGTTCCTAGTCATGTTTCACCACCTTCTATTCTTTCCCCCTCAACTCATATTTTAAAGTATTCATCAATATGCTCCATCCAGTTCTGATTCTCGATATACTTCTAACTTTCATATCGGTCATTCTTCTTTTTCATCTACCGCCAGAAGAATCTATTTACTTCTACTATACTCTTAGGTTTATAATGTTTCTAGTTCTTCCGTGTCTTTATATTGCTATATGCATCGATATATATGGTTTATAATTTCTGGTTTGTCGTTGGGCTTTATATGTTCCCTTATATTTCAAAGTCTCTGCTTCTGTCTTCTATAATCATTATCATTCACAGTTAATGCTCTCTTTTATTTGCTGCAATTTATACCCCAATTTCTATTTCGGAGTTTTGTCCTTTCGTTTCTTCTTCTTGCGATTAAGCCCCGCTTGTAATGGTCCAGAATTCACAGATATGAATTTCGAAATGAACATTGTTAATGTTCTAGGAAGGAAATTGTGATGGCACGATCTTGACTTGTCAAATTACTAGAATACCTTGGAAAAGGCCGAATCATCAAGAAATATTTTCTTGATATTTTAGAGGTTAAATAGAATACAAGAGTCGTATAACATGGCACATGATGATGTTATGATCTGTGAATCATCACGTTCTATTTAGAAACTCAGCATGACTTACTGTAATATAATCACATTGATCAAGTTTCATTATATTATACTAATTCATGCTTCAGTTCCCAACACTACTTCAAAATATTCCTATTTTAAACTTGAATGTTTCAGAATTTAGAAACTAAAATAGTTTCTTTTATGATGTAATACAGATAGCGCGAAGAGGTAAATGATTTCAAATAAGAAAAATTAAGAAAATATCTTCAGAAATATGGAGGATATTTATAATGAAAGATATGATGATATTTTAGAATTTCTAATATCAGAGGATGATGAAGAATATTGTCCGCAGAGGTTTAGAGTCATGAGCAAGGTATTCGTTAATGACTTCAGTAGGTACTGAATCATTTAGATCCTTTGAAGTCAGGTTCAGTCTTTGTAATTTGTCCACAGCCTCCTTCCTACTTTGCTCAATCCGTTTTCCAGTTCCAAAACTTCTATTTTTCTGCGCTTTGCCAGCACACTTCATCATTATCATCCAGCTTTTACCGTTTAAAGTCGTTTATAGTTTTTGCTGCTTCATCAGCATTTTTTCCATTTTCGGAGAACCAATTCGTAGTTCGGAGTGTTTTTCAGAAACTTCACATTCAAATTAAATCCAGAAGATAGACGTTATATATACACATATAACTGTTGGCGTAGACATGCTGCGAGATTTCAAAATACTGATTGCTAATTCCCAATGATTCGTATGGCAATTCTCATTACAAGATGCGAATGAGTAAATGATGGGGTTTCAATGAATAATTATAATGACTTTTTGGAGAGGCTAAAGTCAAAGGGTAATGAAGTTGTTGGTACATCTGCTAATAATGTGGTGGAATGTAAAAGGTTCCCTGGTAACGATGGTGTATATCTCAAGGTTATAATAAAGTTAGTCTGACTAAAAAGTCGAAGTTGACTTGCTGGAGCTGTGACAAAACTGGGTACTTTGAATAGGAGTCGCAAAGTTATTTTTGCTAATAAATGCCAAAGAATCTGACGCGGATACATTGTTTAAACTTTTACTTTGGTTTCAAGAGTTTTTCGGGTACATAACTGTGGGTAAGATATGGTTGGATCATCATCTCGATTGCTCATCATTCGAAGTGTCTTCAGAAATTTTCGAAGGGTTTGAACACAGATTGTAATCGTTAACATACATTTGATATTCTAACACAGTTTTGAAGTCAAAATATAGCTTGTGAAAGATGTAAGGATCTAAGAGTGATGATTTTGGTCATATCTCAAGTTGAATTTTGAGATTTCAAAATCAGAATATGTAATTAAATTTTGAATGAGTATGGTTGTTTTGATTTCTATAAAAGAATGTATATTGTTGTGAAAGTAGGGAGTATAATGGATGATTTGCTGAATCAGATTCGAAGAATGTAACATATTAATTGTGAATTTATATATCTCTCGGGTATTACCTACCCGTTAAAAAAAATTTCACAATTAATATTTTGTACAAAAGAATTTTATTACAGTCTTTATGAAAATATATATATGTATATTTTCTTCAGATGTAACATAGATTTAATGAGTTATTGTTAAATTAAACTCATTTGATTTACGGTTGAAACTAGAATTGAATATTCCCTAAAGCCTTTAAAAAGTACATAACTTTTACGCAGTATTTCTTTAATGACATTGAAATTATGAATCAATACTTCGTTATTTGTTGATGTATGATGTTCGGTTCGTGGAATTCTCGTGAATTTCGCAAAGTACTAATGATGTTATCTGAAAAGTTTCGGGTACATCGATGATGAAAGTGTAAAATCAAATATATACTTGATTTATTATGAATTGGAATTTGTTGAATTACGACAGAGATTGTAGTTAACGTTGGTTAAGTTGCGGCCGAAGGACGTACGTTATTGCATATTTGTAATATGAATTAACCGAGTAGTTAAGATTCACACACAATAGCTTAGCACGGAAAGATTTATTTCAATATATATATATATATATATATATATATATATATATATAATATACATATAATTTCTTCAGAGGGAATGAGTTAATTCTTCATAACTCGTTGATACAATATACACGTTATTGATTCGTAATGATGTCCACAGTGATTCTTGAACTGACGGAGTTTGTGATGTTATCGGTGTTGTTGATTCGGATGTTGACTGCACTGACGATGCTGGTAAAGCTGACGGTACTGTTGATGCTGTTGGTAAAGTAAGTTTAGCTTGTTAATCACACACCATTTTTGTCAGGGTTTCTACTCTTCCTTCTATCATTTTGGTTCGCTTAACTAATTTATGGTTAGGGCTAGATTAGATAATCTCTAAGACTTTAGAGATTACATAATCGCTGCGGAATGTTTCTCCAATGAAGTTATGAATTAATTGTAGTAACCCGTCCTAATCCTCCTGGACGAAGTCATTAACATTTGGTTCCATTGCGATGATCGACTCCAAGTAATGTCCTTAACATGAGCAAATGCACAGCGGAAGACTTAATTCGTACCTGAGAATAACATGCTTTAAAACGTCAACATAAAGTTGGTGAGATATATAGGTTTAATGCTAGCAGCGTTATAACAATGGACCACAAGATTTCATGTGTAAACATTTTAATAAAAATATTCTAAGTGGTTGAGCACTTGGTAACCATACTTAACATTTAATCACGTCGCATATTCCCTTTATTATGAAATCTTACTACACCGTACCAAGTGTAGTCACGAAACGAAGTACTGTGCAACCGTTGAATACTGGTCGTCCAGTCCGGTTGGGGTTGTCAGGCCCGATAGATCTATCAACAGGATTCGCGTTTACAATACCGCTGTAAATAACAGTTACCAAGCTACAGGGAAGTATGCCAGTGGTACAACTCAACGTAGAATATATTTTTCAGTTACTTGTGTCCATAACGTAAAACATAAAATACATGTATTCTCATCCCGAAATATTTAGAGTTTAAAAGTGGGACTATATACTCACCTAATGTATTTTGTAGTAAAAATACATATAACATCATTGAACAAATGTAGGGTTGGCCTCGGATTCACGAACCTATATTATTTGGATATTTATCAATATATATAATCAAAATTAAACAAATTCATATGTTATAACTTATGTTATGTATTATGTATTATTATCTAATATTATATTTTTATATGCATAATATTTATTTAGTAAAATAATATTAATGATAGTAAGTAAAAGTTGTACTTGATAAAAAAAATCTGATAATACTAATAATGATGATAATAATAATAATAATAATAATAATAATAATAATAATAATAATATTAATAATAATAATAATTTAATTAAATCATAAATAAATTTTAATTTTAATCATTTTCATAATACTTATAATTATAGTAATGGTAATTAATCATAACAATATTAATAGTAATACAAAATGAGAGAACTACCTTTAAAACAAATGGTTAGAAATAAATTGCCAATGTTGGGACTCGAACCCATGATCACCTACTTAAATATTAACACCCATGACCATTGCTCTGCTTTACTACTATTTCTGTATTAATAACAGATCCGATTTCCTTTAATCTGCTTATGCGACAAATAGATTATGTCTCGGCCCAACTGGATAAATGGATTTTCGGCCCACCATAGTTTCCCTAGGCCCAACAGCCGGTTCTCGGTCCAATGGCAGGTCATTTACGGCCCAATATCAAATTAAAGAACATATAGCTAATCTCTCTTAACTATATATGGCTAGTTCATCACAGGCCATAATTAGAAGCTAAAATCTGTAATCCAATTCACGTTCTCGGCCCAAAGACATAAGGAAGGTTCACGGATCTAGTTGAAATAATTAATGGTCCAACTATTTGATTATATAATCCATGTATTACCTCTATTTCATTTGTCGGCTGGGTAATAAAAAAAATGTCGGCATGAATAAAGGGGAGTGGGTCTTCGGTTACAGGAGACAGACAAAAGGAGAAACAACTCAATTATCAATAATTATGTTCGTTTCCTCATCAATATTAATCGCTAATCATCATCAGTCTCTATCACGATTTTAAGTGTTTTCTCACCACTATTATTCATCAATTCATTATTCATTAACGAGACAGATTATATATATACGCAAGTGTAGCAGCATCCAACGTTTATGGTGGGGGAAATTATCAAAGTGGTAGCGAGGGATTATATGATGAAAGGTGGTGGTTTGGCAGTGGTGGTTGTTCCGGTTACATGGGTTGTAACCAACGAGCAAATAGTAATGGAAAAGAAAGGGTATTCAATGGATTAGCAATGGAAACCCAAATGATTTGAAGGTGATGGCTATAGTTGATGAAACAGAAACGATAATATGTAGTAGCAGATGATGATAGCTATGATTTAAGAGAGGTGGTTGACGGTTGTGGTGTTGGCTTCGGTTTGAATCAGTCGAGCAGAAAAAGAGTGAAGCAGCAGTTTTAATGTGGTCTTGGGGTGGTTCGTAGGGTTTGGAGTTTTATTGATGGACAGGAAAACAAAAAAATAAAGTTGAAGTGAAAACGAAGGGTGTTCGGGTTTGTTGTGGTTTTACAAAGGATAACAAGATAATGGGTGATCTCCAATGGTGATATGAGGAAGAAGAAATAAATGGATCGTTTAAGTAAAGTGGTCAAGTGATTTGACAGAAGATGCTTGTTCATAAACAACCAAATAAGAAAATTTAAAAGCAGTTATAAATTAAATTGATTTGTACGAATGATATCGATGTTTAATAAATTCTGAGGTATTGACAAAGTTAGGCACAAATTGGTATTGTTTTAAAACCGAGTGAACGCCTTAATTTACGGATGGATTATAAATATATATATTAATAAAAGAATTCTATTAATTTTAATAATAATAGCTATTAATAATAATATTAATAATTATTAATAATAATAATATTAATAATGATAATAGTTTATAATAATAAAAATTCTTAATAATAATATCTAATAACAATTACCAAAAATGCTAATATTAATATACATACTAATAATGATGAGTATAATAATAATTACATGTCAATTATGTTATAATTTGTAGCTCTATATATATATATATATTTACAAACAAATGTTCGTGAATCGTCAGGCTTGGTCAAAGGGTAATTGGTTATCCGAATATAGATTTCAAACTTTCTAGACTCAACAATACAGATTTTGCTTATCGTGTTGGAAACATATAAAGTTTAAGGTTTAAATTTGGTCGGAAATTTCCGGGTCGTTACAGTATCCACCCGTTAAAATAATTTCGTCCTCGAAATTTGGTAGAGGTCGTCATGGATAACAATAAGGATGTTTTCATGATGAATATGAGGTGATAATGGAGTTTTATCATTATTGAGGGATATTGATAAAACGATTCGATTATGTGTAGCGTACGAGTGAAGCTATCACAAGAGAGTGAAATGAATAAATAAATATATTCTTTTCAACCGATGACGTAGTTACTGTTGATTTCCGGGATTTAAGGGATTTAAAGAAAATCTTACGTAATAAGATTTGGTTCTTCGGCGATTTAGAAAATCAAAATCTTCTTTAATTAATGCAATAATCTGTTTCTGATTTCTCTGTCGGATATATTGCTATAAATCCACCCCCTTCGTTTTCCTTATTCTCCACACCTTTTATTCTTTCTTCCTCTACTCATTCTTAATATGTTCCATCCAATCCTGATTCTTATTATACTTCTAACCTTCATATCTTTCATTCTTCTTTTTCATTTGCCGCCAGAAGAATCTATTCACTTTTATGATTTTCTTGGAATTATAATGTTTCTTATTCTCCCGTGTCTTTACGTTGCAATACGTATTGATATACACGGTTTGTAGTTTCTGGGTGATTATTGGGTTTTATATCTTCCCTTATACTTCGATGTCCTTGCTTTTGTTTTCTATAATCATTATCATCCACAGTTAATACTCTCTTCCATTTACTGCGATTTATACCCCAATTTTTATTTCGGAGCTTCATTCTTTTTCTTTTCCTCCTTTTCAACTAAGCATCTTTTGTAATGGTCCGAAATTCGTAGGTATGAAATTTGAAATGAATATAGTTAATGTCCTAAGAGAGAATTGGTAATGGCACGATTTTTGATTTGTCAAATTACCAGAATATCCTGGAAAAGACCGAATCATCAAGAGAATATTTTCTTGATATGTTTAGAGATTGGATAGATTGTAAGAGCCGTGTAACATGGCACATAATGATGGTACTGTGAATCATCACATTCCATTAGAAACGCAACATGACTTACTGTAATATAATGAAGTTGATCAAGTTTCATTATATTATACTAATTCACGCATCAGTTCCCAACACTGCTTCAAAACATTCATATTTTAAACTTGAAGATTTCAGAATTTAGAACTAACACAGTTTCTTTTATATTGTAACGCAAATGTTACGAAGAGATAAATGATCTCAGATATGAATAGTTGTGAAAATATTTCCAGAAATATGGAGAAAAGGTATGAAGATATCTTATAATATCTAAGATAAGATGATGATGAAGAATATCATCCGGGCAAGGTTTAGAGTAAAGAGTAGGGTTCTTACTAATGATTTCAGCAGGCACTTAATCATTTGGATTCTTTGAAAGCAGATTCAGTTCTTGTATTTGTTTTTTTTTTTTGTTTCCTTCACGGTTAGCTCAATCCGTTTTTTTTTTTTTTTTTTCATTACCAAATTTACTATCGAGTGTTTCTTACACTTCCTTCTTTATCATCAACTTTTAACCATTAAGACCATCTACAACATGCTGCTTCGTCAGCATTTTCAAAGTTAACAGATCTGGGTCATCGGTTATCAAACCGAGGTGATTTCAGGAGCATTGTGTTTTTAGATGATTAAACGCTGATGGTAGTATGGTGGATTGTAAAAGGTTCTCTGGTAACAACGTCGAAAGGATAACGTAGATATATATCTTGGTTATAATAAGAGTAGTCCTACTGAGAAGTCGAAGTGGAGCTGTGACAAAATTGGCTACTTTGAAAAGGAATCGTAAGGTTGTTTATGTTAATAACTGGTAAAGGATTCAACACGGGTACGTGTTAATCTAGGAATTTAGGTTCGAGAGTTTTTCAGATGCATAAATCTTTTCTTCCGTAGATGAAGTACGGCTGGTTCATCTTCTCGATTGAGGTATTTTCAAGAATCCTGATAGGTTTGTACGCGGATTGTAAACGTCGAGATACAAATGAGGTTTAGGATGAAATCAAGTGGCAAACTTGAAGATTAGTTTAGTTTCATATGTTATAATCAATATTTTAATTCATTTTAATTGTCCAAAGTTAGCCGTCCAATAGTCCGATTGTACAATGATCCAATATATTCATATATAAATTAAATATATAATATTTGAATTAACTAATACGTATCGTGACCCGTGTACCAGTCTCAGTGTCGATCACAACTCAAAGTATATATATATTTTGGAATCAACCTCAACCCTGTATAGCCAACTCCAACATTCACATATAGAGTGTCTATGGTTGTTCCGAAATATATATATAGATGGGTCGATATGATAGGTCGAAACCTTGTATACGTGTCCCGTTATTTAAAGTGCGTAAAATAGATAACAGAACTTAAATGACAATAAACTAAATTGCGATAAAATGTAATACGGAATTAACAGTTAGCTGGGAACAGTTAACTAGGAACAGTTAGCGTGGAATCCTTAACAGATTTCAATTAGTTAATTCGTGTGTTTCTAACAATTTTTAATTTGTCCAATGTTTCTTCTTTATGCCACTTGTTGGATTCTGATAGATAAAAATCCAAATTTGAAATTGAAATGGAAATGGTAAATCTGGGGTGAACAGATACGTATATCGGTGATTGTAGGTGAGATAGCAAATAACCATTGAATCAGATTCGAAGAATATACACTGTAACTTATTAATGTGAGATCTAAATATTCCTCGGGTACTACCTACCCGTTAAAATATTTTCATCATTAACAGTTTGTACGAAAGAATTTTTAATTACAATCTTTATGAAAATATACTTGTATATATATTTTCTTCAGATGTAATCATGGATCTAATGAGTCAATAAGATATTAAATTTTTTTTTTTTTTTTTTTTTTTATTTATCGTTAATACTTGATTACATGATCTCTAAAACATTAAAGATTACATAATTACCATGTCGAACGAAGATAAATGAGATAGAACGATAAGTAAAGCGAAGATAATCGATATAGAATGATATGTAAAACGAAGATCATACTCGAAGTACAGATAGTGATATTGAGGTGTGTGATGTTGATATCCGAGATACAAATTGTGATGTTGAGGTTTACGACGCGGTTGTGGTTGAGGGTGATATGGGTACTGTCGGTGTTGATGATGGTGGTACGGATTATGCTGCTGGTGCTGCTGCTGGTGTTTGTAACCTTCGCACCATATTCTCCAAAGCCGTCACGCGAGCGCGAAGTTCGTTAACTTCTGCTAGTACACCGGGATGATTGGTGGTTGGAGTGAGCGAATGAACAAGATCTGAAATATGGGATAGTATATAATCGTGACGAGATACTCTAGAAATGAGAGAGAAAATGGTTTTTCGAACAGGTTCGCCGGTAAGTGCTTCAGGTTCATCGCCAAGAGGGCAATTTGGTGGATGGAAGGGATCACCCTCTTCATGTCTCCAGTGACTTAGTATATTACGAACCCACCCCCAATTCATCCAGAATAGATGATGGGAGATTGGTTGATCCATTCCGGTGATGCTGCCTTCGGAGCTTGAATGAAAATCCATATCGGCATAGCCGTCATAATCTGAGGAATTCGAACTAGATGCGGAATCCATCTTGTATAATCGGAAAAATGAATTTTTGGTATGAAATAGATTATAGAAGTTAGATTTGGTACTCTTCTATACATACTTTACATATGTATATATAATACCAAAATCCCGTAAATTACGGAGAATCTTTGAAAAGATGTCAACTAAAGTCCAAAGTAACAGATATGCTAAGATATGAATTTTGTCTATACACTATCGATGCACTAAATGCAGTAAGACGTGTCTAGACTTATGAATGATAAGCAGGCAATTCCCTAAGGATAATAAGCAAATAATTTACGACTAGAAATGATAAGCAAAACTTTTTGACAGGTAGACACGGTCAAAGTCCAGACTCACTAATGTATCCTAACAGCTACTAGTTAGACACACTAATGCAAGACCTGGTTCACTAAGACCACCGCTCTGATACCATCTGTAGTAACCCGTCCTAATCCTCCTGGACGAAGTCATTAACATTTGGTTCCATTGCGATGATCGACTCCAAGTAATGTCCTTAACATGAGCAAATGCACAGCGGAAGACTTAATTCGTACCTGAGAATAACATGCTTTAAAACGTCAACATAAAGTTGGTGAGATATATAGGTTTAATGCTAGCAGCGTTATAACAATGGACCACAAGATTTCATGTGTAAACATTTTATTAAAAATATTCTAAGTGGTTGAGCACTTGGTAACCATACTTAACATTTAATCACGTCGCATATTCCCTTTATTATGAAATCTTACTACACCGTACCAAGTGTAGTCACGAAACGAAGTACTGTGCAACCGTTGAATACTGGTCGTCCAGTCCGGTTGGGGTTGTCAGGCCCGATAGATCTATCAACAGGATTCGCGTTTACAATACCGCTGTAAATAACAGTTACCAAGCTACAGGGAAGTATGCCAGTGGTACAACTCAACGTAGAATATATTTTTCAGTTACTTGTGTCCATAACGTAAAACATAAAATACATGTATTCTCATCCCGAAATATTTAGAGTTTAAAAGTGGGACTATATACTCACCTAATGTATTTTGTAGTAAAAATACATATAACATCATTGAACAAATGTAGGGTTGGCCTCGGATTCACGAACCTATATTATTTGGATATTTATCAATATATATAATCAAAATTAAACAAATTCATATGTTATAACTTATGTTATGTATTATGTATTATTATCTAATATTATATTTTTATATGCATAATATTTATTTAGTAAAATAATATTAATGATAGTAAGTAAAAGTTGTACTTGATAAAAAAAATCTGATAATACTAATAATGATGATAATAATAATAATAATAATAATAATAATAATAATATTAATAATAATAATAATTTAATTAAATCATAAATAAATTTTAATTTTAATCATTTTCATAATACTTATAATTATAGTAATGGTAATTAATCATAACAATATTAATAGTAATACAAAATGAGAGAACTACCTTTAAAACAAATGGTTAGAAATAAATTGCCAATGTTGGGACTCGAACCCATGATCACCTACTTAAATATTAACACCCATGACCATTGCTCTGCTTTACTACTATTTCTGTATTAATAACAGATCCGATTTCCTTTAATCTGCTTATGCGACAAATAGATTATGTCTCGGCCCAACTGGATAAATGGATTTTCGGCCCACCATAGTTTCCCTAGGCCCAACAGCCGGTTCTCGGTCCAATGGCAGGTCATTTACGGCCCAATATCAAATTAAAGAACATATAGCTAATCTCTCTTAACTATATATGGCTAGTTCATCACAGGCCATAATTAGAAGCTAAAATCTGTAATCCAATTCACGTTCTCGGCCCAAAGACATAAGGAAGGTTCACGGATCTAGTTGAAATAATTAATGGTCCAACTATTTGATTATATAATCCATGTATTACCTCTATTTCATTTGTCGGCTGGGTAATAAAAAAAATGTCGGCATGAATAAAGGGGAGTGGGTCTTCGGTTACAGGAGACAGACAAAAGGAGAAACAACTCAATTATCAATAATTATGTTCGTTTCCTCATCAATATTAATCGCTAATCATCATCAGTCTCTATCACGATTTTAAGTGTTTTCTCACCACTATTATTCATCAATTCATTATTCATAAACGAGACAGATTATATATATACGCAAGTGTAGCAGCATCCAACGTTTATGGTGGGGGAAATTATCAAAGTGGTAGCGAGGGATTATATGATGAAAGGTGGTGGTTTGGCAGTGGTGGTTGTTCCGGTTACATGGGTTGTAACCAACGAGCAAATAGTAATGGAAAAGAAAGGGTATTCAATGGATTAGCAATGGAAACCCAAATGATTTGAAGGTGATGGCTATAGTTGATGAAACAGAAACGATAATATGTAGTAGCAGATGATGATAGCTATGATTTAAGAGAGGTGGTTGACGGTTGTGGTGTTGGCTTCGGTTTGAATCAGTCGAGCAGAAAAAGAGTGAAGCAGCAGTTTTAATGTGGTCTTGGGGTGGTTCGTAGGGTTTGGAGTTTTATTGATGGACAGGAAAACAAAAAAATAAAGTTGAAGTGAAAACGAAGGGTGTTCGGGTTTGTTGTGGTTTTACAAAGGATAACAAGATAATGGGTGATCTCCAATGGTGATATGAGGAAGAAGAAATAAATGGATCGTTTAAGTAAAGTGGTCAAGTGATTTGACAGAAGATGCTTGTTCATAAACAACCAAATAAGAAAATTTAAAAGCAGTTATAAATTAAATTGATTTGTACGAATGATATCGATGTTTAATAAATTCTGAGGTATTGACAAAGTTAGGCACAAATTGGTATTGTTTTAAAACCGAGTGAACGCCTTAATTTACGGATGGATTATAAATATATATATTAATAAAAGAATTCTATTAATTTTAATAATAATAGCTATTAATAATAATATTAATAATTATTAATAATAATAATATTAATAATGATAATAGTTTATAATAATAAAAATTCTTAATAATAATATCTAATAACAATTACCAAAAATGCTAATATTAATATACATACTAATAATGATGAGTATAATAATAATTACATGTCAATTATGTTATAATTTGTAGCTCTATATATATATATATATTTACAAACAAATGTTCGTGAATCGTCAGGCTTGGTCAAAGGGTAATTGGTTATCCGAATATAGATTTCAAACTTTCTAGACTCAACAATACAGATTTTGCTTATCGTGTTGGAAACATATAAAGTTTAAGGTTTAAATTTGGTCGGAAATTTCCGGGTCGTTACATTAATACTTCGTTAGTTATTGTTGTTGGTACTCCTTGGTTTCTATGGTGCGTATGACGTTGATGCTCGTGGGACAGATTGTGAAGTTGAAGTTTACGACGCGGTTGTAGTTGGAGGTGGTAATGGTACTGTTGGCGTTGATGATGGTGGTACTGGTTATGCTGCTGATGCTGCTGCTGGTGTTTGTAATCTCTGCACCATATTCTCCAAAGCCACTACTCGAGCGCGAAGCTCGTTGACTTCTTCTATTACACCGGGGTGATTGTCGGTTCGGATGAGCGGATAAATAAAATATAAAATTTGATGTAATATATAATCGTGACGAGATACTCTGAAAATGAGCGAGAAAATGGTGTTTCGGACAGGTTCTCCGGTAAGTGCTTCAGGTTCTTCGTCAAGAGGGCAATGTGGTGTATGGAAGGGATCACCTTCTTCTTGTCTCCAATGATTGAGGAGGCTACGAACCCATCCCCAATTCATCCAGAATAGGTGATGACTGATTGGTTGATCTATTCCGGTCACACTGCTTTCGGAGCTTGAATGGGATTCCATTTCGGAATCTGAGTGACTTGAACTGATAACGAATTCCATTTCGTACGATTGGATAAAGGATTTTTTTTCTCGATATGAAATGATTTTGACTAACGGATGGTATTCTAATTACATAGAATATATATATATATATATATATATATATATATATATATATATATATATATATATATATATATATATATATATATATATATATATATATATATATATAGAGCAAAAGATTTCGTAGATTAGGGAGGACTTTGCGGGATATGTCAGGCAAAGTTTAAAGTAACAGATACGATAAGATATGATTTCGACACAAAATGATAAGCAAAATTTTTGACATGCAGACACGGTCGAAGTCCAGACTCACTAATGCATCCTATCGACTTATCAGTTAGACACACTAATGCAGACCTGGTTTGCTAAGACCACCGCTCTGATACCAACTGAAAGGACCCGTTCATATACATTATAAACGATTCACAATAATTGATTACATTGCGAGGTATTTGACCTCTATATGATACATTTTACAAACATTGCATTCGTTTTTAAAAGACAAACTTTCTTTACATCGAAAATTAACAGGCATGCATACCATTTCATAATATCCACTATCCAACTATAAATTGATTTAATAATAATCTTTTATGAACTCAATGACTCGAATACAACGTTCTTCGAAATATGCTATGAAAGACTCCAAGTAATATCTTTAAAATGAGCAAATGCACAGCGAAAGATTTTCTTTAACACCTGAGAATAAACATGCTTTAAAGTGTCAACCAAAAGGTTGGTGAGTTCATTAGTTTATCATAATCATTTATTTCTATCATTTTACTAGACCACAAGAATTTCATTTCCAATTCTCATAAATATACGTCCCATGCATAGAGACAAAAATAATCATTCATATGGTGAACACCTGGTAACCGACATTAACTAGATACATATAAGAATATCCCCTATCATTCCAGGATCCTCCTTCGGACATGATATAAATTTCGAAGTACTAAAGCATCCGGTACTTTGGATGGGGTTTGTTAGGCCCAATAGATCTATCTTTAGGATTCGCGTCAATTAGGGTGTCTGTTCCCTAATTCTTAGATTACCAGACTTTAATAAAAAAGGGGGATATTCGATTTCGATAATTCAACCATAGAATGTAGTTTCAATTTCTTGTGTCTATTTCGTCAAACATTTATAAAAGCGCATGTATTCTCAGTCCCAAAAATATAAAGGGTAAAAAGGCAAATGAAACTCACCATACTGCATTTCGTAGTAAAAATACATATAACGTCATTGAACAAGTGTAAGGTTGGCCTCGGATTCACGAACCTAAATTAATTATATATATTTATGTGTTGGTCAATATTTGTCTAACAAATTAGGTCAAGTCATAGTGTACCACAATCCTAATGCTCGAGACTAATATGCAAAAGTCAACAAAAGTAAATTTGACTCAAAATAATTTCCAAAAATCTATACATGATTAATATATAGTTTAAATATCGTCGTTTTATATTTTTAAATATTTTTAAAAGATTTATTAGAGTAAATAATATAATTTATTTATTAATAAATAAAATTTTATATTAAATTTATATAATAAAATATACTTTTATATATATTAAGTAATAAAATTTATAGGGTTCATTTAATATCATAAAGATAATATGATAGGTATTATTAAAGTAAGTTATTACACGTAGTAAAATATGTTTGTATCACACATTTATTTGATAAAATAATATCTATAATGATAGTAAGTAAAAGTTGTATTATTTTGTAATAATAATTATTATTATAAAAATATCAATATTTATAATTACTAAGATGACATTATGATAAAACGATAATTCTAATTATGATAACTTTAATATTTACGATAATTTTTAATATTATCTTTAAAATAATAATTCTATTTAAAATAATAATAATAATGATATTTTATAGTAACAATGACATTTCTATTAAAATGATAATTTTTATTAAAATGATAGTTTTAATACTAACGATACTTTTAATAATAATAGTAATGATAAAAATAATAAGAACGATAATTTTATCTAAATCAATATCTTATAATATTTTAATTTCATCATGATACTCTTACTCATTATTTCCTAATCGTTTCGTTTAATAGCTTTTAATCGTCTTTTATATCGTGTTCATAATAATGATAATAATTGTAATCAAAATAATTAGGTGTTACAAATATTTGTTTTAATTACACTAATATTAATAATGATAGTTACTATAACATTATTAACGATAATACTAATAATTATCTTAATGATAATATAGTAATAATAATAATAACAATAACAATAACCATTTTTAAATAATGATATATATATTAATAATGATAATAATAATAATAATACTAATAATAATAATAATAATAATTGGATAATAATAATAATAATACTAATTATAACTTTAACGATAATAACGATAGTAATAATAAAAAAAATAACAAATTTTAATGATAAATCCCTTTTATTGATAAAGATAATAATAATGATAATAATAAGATAAAACTAGAACGACGATAAAAACGACGATAATAATAATCATTTCTAATAAAAATATCGAAAATTCAATTGATTATAACTTCTAATCCGTTCATCGAAACCATTCGATATCTAAAGGAAAAGTTCTTAATTTTTCGCTAGCTTTTCAAGGACATGCATATCTTATATCTTATCTCAACCGCAAGTGTAACTAATTCAAGATTCAACCTAACTTGTCTAAGGGCAATATCAAAAGTACAAGCATGCATAATCCTAAATACTCGAGCACTAGTCAGGGATACACTATTAGTATGTAAAAGTTAAATTATGAGTACTCACGTATCAATATTGAGATTCAATATTGCAGGAAAGGTACGTAGACGCAACGGAAATGATAAACACTATATTGACCTCACGAGCATACCCATGAACCATACTCAATCACCTCCATAGCTATAACCCATAATTTCCTTAATCCTATCCTACTCGAAAAACAATTTCGAAATCACTCGGACAGCACTCCGTCGTAATATTTTATGTATACTAATAATATCTTGAAATAATACGGAGTACATATATATATGTAAATCAATTGAGAGAGTTTAGAGAAAAATATTTTCAAGTTTATATGAAATAATGAAACCTATTGAATTCTATTTATAATAAATTTTTGAATTATTAAAGTGAATTATTAAAGTATGAATTATTAAAGTGAATTATTAAAGTATGAATTATTAAAGTGAATTATTAAAGTATGAATTATTAAAGTGAATTATTAAAGTTAAAGTAAAGTAAAAATAAAGTAAAGGTAAAGTTTAAGTATAGTAAAAGTATAAAACTATGTACGTATAATACGCGTATAAATATATATAATATTAATTTAAATCGTTATATATATTTAATAAAATAAAATATAAATATCGTTATCTTTATCATACTAGTTAAGTAATGAGTTGTCAAAAGTGGTTCTAGATATTTATAAAAGTTATATACGTTTTAATAATAAAGTTCTTTTTAAACTGAAAACGTTTTTGTACGTTTGAAACTAAATAGATCAATCGAGTCTTTTTGAGATTCAATCTTCCACTATCCTTTGTCTAGTTCTCAATGATTGACCATTTGTTCTTATTTATAAATCACTTTACCATTTTCCGAATATTGTTAAAATGGAAAGATTTCTCAAATCAACGTGGGCCTTTCAACAGAGACTTGTAATCATAATTCAATATATCTGATAATTCAATCATTTGATCTTATCTTCTAATTCCATTGATAAACATTTTGAAACAGATACAATCATATAAAGTATTTAATCTAATATTTTGTTTACGTTTCAAGTTATAATATATATACACATATACATATATAATCATATTCGTTTAATGGTTCGTGAATCGTTGGAACTTGGTCGATGTTGAATGAATGTATGAACATAGTTTAAAATTCTTGAAATTTAACTTAACAAATATTGCTTATCGTGTCGAAAACATATAAAGATTAAAGTTTATATTTGGTTGGAAATTTCCGGTGTCGGAAACATATAAAGATTAAAGTTTAAATTTGGTTGAAAATTTCCGGGTTGTTACAAGAAACTACGGATAGCCTCAATCAAGTCTTCGCTAATAATTGCCCAAAACCTTTTAAAAAAATCTCATGTTAAACCCGTCCGGACTTGGAGCTTTATTACTCGCACACCCTTTTACCGCCTCCCAAATTTCGACATCACTGAATTGTGCTTCAAGTTCATTATTCTGTGCCTCAGACAACTTAAAAATATCAGGGATCAATGGATTGACATCACGTAGTGAGGCACTGTCCACAGAAGCATCTGGAACAGTAACCGAAGGCCCATTAGGCTGATTAGGCTGGTAACCCACTGGCCCAATGTTAACAGCCCGTGAAGATATACCAGCATTAACAGTAGCAGGCCGGTATGTGGAGTTTGGCCCGATTGAAGATTTTGGCAGCAACCTGGGTCTCGACTGCCTTTGTCTGCTGAAAAGATTTTGGAAGTGAACATAAATCGCCTCTTTAACCACTGCCGGCTCTTCAATCCACGAACCGTTAATATTGAGCCCACGAAAATTACATTTGCTATTTTTTCTACGAATCGAATTGCGAAAGAACTTGGAATTTTCATCCCCCTCAATTGTCCATTTTAATCTAGCCTTTTGTTTTAACATATTTGTTTTTATTTTTTCTTTCTCAACCCAACAACGTCTATATTCTAACCATCTATCCCGATCCGAACTCGTGAGATTATTTGATTCAGCTTTTAATTTCCACTCCAACACTTCTTGTTTAAGCGCATCAATCTCCTTATCTAAACCCCCAAATTTGTTAACACTCCAACATTTTAGAGCAAACTTAACGTTCTTAAGTCTATCTCTAAAATTACAATCCTTCTTCGATCCCCGAATAGGTTGACTCCAAGCATCCACAATAACTTTATCGATCTCATCACAATTAAACCACTCATCGAAGACTTTAAACGGTTTTGGTCCATAGTCGATAAGCTTATCCCTTAAAACCAAAGGGCAATGATCCGATAGATGCCTATCTAAAGCAATCACCGAGAGATCGCCCTAAAGGCTAAGGAAAATATTATCAACCAAGAACCTATCAATCTTACTAAACTTCAAACCATCATCGCTAATACGTGTAAATTTTCTACCATTAAATGTGAATATGTAAATGTGTAGTCTACACACTGTAGAAATTTATAGTTGATGACTTTAAAGCGTATAGTCGCAATTTTAGATATATACCTCTATAAGCTACTTTAAATATCGGTAATTAGTATAGTTTACCGATCTAAAACACCCCACGTAAAGAAAAATATATGTAATCCAATGGTAAACATAGCCAACATTATGCGTATAAACGTTAATAGTGAAAAAGTAATAAAGTGAGAATAGACAGAGAAAAAAATGATGTATTGTAGTAAAACACCGCCTGACAGCTTTCAATAGCGTTTACGGGTTGCCCGCCCTCTATGCCCTTTAAGGAGGACTTTCATCCCGATTTTTCTAATATATATATATATATATATATATATATATATATATATATATATATATATATATATATATATATATATATCTATCTATATACTTATATATAAAAGAGTGTGTTAAAACATAGTTGTCAACATGAGAGTAATTATAGGGAATGAGGACAATTGAATTTTACACATGTCAATCTTCAAATTGTCTAATTACAATAATATATAATTAACAAATAAATAAATAAAAAACATTAACTGAAAAGAGGTTTAATAAAATAAATCGAATAATAAAAATAAACACAAATATTGAATATATTGATTACAAATTCAACGTGTATACCGAAGAGTTTGTCAAACGAAAACTTATCTCACTTTTACTATAACTATGTAAACATCAACGATCTATCTTAGTCTAAATATGCTTTAAGTTGTGATCAATATAGTTTTGTTATTAATATGTAGTTATCGAAAACAGCAAATCCATCTATAACGGTTTTTTGAGCAGCCGTGCATCGCACGAGCCCATAATCTAGTTATATTATATATTACTTTTTTCAAAATCAATTAAATCAGAATTATACATAACACGTCTTAAAGTTACCACTTAAATTATTGAAGGTGCATTACGAAGGTGACACTTACGAGGCTAATAATAATAATCTATAAGCTAGACAAAATTATTGACACTTTGATTGTAGGTGTGATTTATTTTTTAATGAAAGAGTGCGTACATGATTATAGGTTTAGGAATAAATGCTTTAAAATAATCGATAAGAAAAGTGTTTAAAAATCTAGAAAAGCTTGTTTATGGGAAGTGATGCCCACAAAATCACATGGCATTACATAAGGAAGATAGTGATGTACTGATGTATCATTCAATAGCATCAGTTTTTGCCCTCATTATATCTACATAATCTAACCATCCAAAGAAACTGATCGAGACTATTTCTTTTCATACAGAATCAAAGTAAACTCGATTCAGGGTGTTTTAATGTTTTAAGGACTCTATGATCAATACTTGAAAATTATTTATCTTCAAGTAGTTGACCACCACGCCCCAAACATGAAGATCCACATGATCATATTCATGCTATTTGTGAGCTTTTTACCTTTAATGTAAAGATGGAGCATATCACAAATGATATTGGCTAACCTCTTAATGAGGAGGTAACATTCCTATTTATAGTCAGAGGCGGAGCCATGTTGTGTCTACTGGGGGCCGTGACCCCTGTGTCTACTGGGGGCCGTGACCCCATTCAACTGCCCAGAAACTCACTACTTAAGTAGCCCATAGATTCTGTGATATGTTAATTTAAGATAGTGACCCCATTAAATATTCAGAAGTCCAGTACTTGGTGTCTTTGAAGCCCACTTGTAACCTATTATCAACCCACATCACGAATCTCACAAATACGAGTAGTTTGTAATTTTAAGGACTCAAATGTCACGTATCACTGATATATGACTATATTTAAATTTTGATTGGACCATAATAAATTGGAAAAGTAGTAGACAGATGAAGCAACTAATTTACTTATTTTATTTGACGATATAAGTTACTATTTAACATACTCGTTTAATTTAATTTATCCTAAACTAATATACGATGAAAAATTAAAAATTTCATACGTGTTATTTTGAATTTTATTGGTAGGCGTTTACGAAGAATTATGTAATTTAAATTAAAGAATTAATCAAACTTAGTTCTACTCCTTTAATGCTAAACGATCTTCCTTGGGATCCCATATACAAAACACAAATATTAGACTATCACTGTAATTAAAGAGATGAAAGCAGAAGACTTTACTAGATTAATGATTGAAACTGAAAAATCTTTCATATAGTTATGTTTTTCGATTAACAAAGTTTGTGTTGTTTTTGCCCGTTGAAACCACAAAGGTCGAGAGTTTTTTTAGTATTATTTAGTGACCCTATCGATTCAAGATCCTGGCTCCGCCCCTGTTTATAGTACTCCAGAAACCAGTCATGTGTGCCTTTATGCAATATGCGCTTATGTTAATGATCATGCGCATCATTAATGCGGGTAAAGATGTTGCGAATATGAATATGCGCAGATGCATAGTTTTATTTCACATTTTTTATATGACAAAATATAATTCTATACTCCCCGGCAAAAATATATGAAATTATGTATGTAGAAAACAATAATACTAATCAATTTCGTCAAAATAGAGTATAGAGGAAGTAAAATTTAGATAGCCATTTAATATACCGAGAATACTTCCGGAACTTGGTTATCCCAATTCCCAACTAGGCCAATCTTTTTTTTTTTTTTTTTTACAGCTATTAAGATCGCCTAGGGGACTTAACCACTAACGCGCTCATCTCCTACACAGTTATACCCGCCCCCAACTGCGTGTTCAGGAGAAAACCCGCATCAATCTCATGCCCCGGTACAACCCCCTCCCCTTTACCCCCTAACGCGATGTGAGGAAAATGTCATGAAGGGATGAAATTGTAAGTAAAATTCTCACATAATAAATGTATTTGTATTGATTATTGCCGTATGTAAGAAACTTTTGTGTGTTTTTAAAATACTAATGGAGTAATGGGTAAACTTTGATGGGCTTTTTAATTCGCCGGCCTTTTTATATAAGTCCAATTCGTCATCTTTTTAAAACACTAATGGTTATCACTGATCTATGTACTTGTTGAATACTCGTATATAATGTTTTGATTTGTGCATCATATAACCAATGAAGGTTAGCGAAGCCACATTTGTTATCATGTAAGCTGGCACAAAATTCAATTTTACCATTTAGAATATCATGCCTTTGAGTCGATTGAAGCAAAATATTGAAAGGAAAAAAAAAAAGAATTGTTTTGTAAGAAAATGTCATAGTAATGAAGCAGGCTTCTCATGCCAATTTTGTTCGATTTTGCATTATGCATAAGTAGAATGTGGGGCATAATGTCAAATCCTAGTTCACTTTCTCATAATTTTCAACTTGGAGATAATTCATAAATGTATGCAAATTGCACGAAACACGACCCTAATCCAGTCGTTACCCCAATCGTCCCATCCAAAGATGGAGCGAAAAAGGTATCAACATTGATTTGAGGATAATATAAAGACTGTTATTTAGAGTTTCATCCAAAAGGCAGACAATTTCCATAAGATGACCTTCATCAGGTTTTCTAATTTTTGTTCCTGTCCATGCTTTTAAAATGATGATTCGTTTTGAAGTTTATCACCTATATAAAGTGGACTTTGAGTTTTCATATGTTTATCACCTATTCGCAGTTGTTAATCTTACTGGTTAGTTTAGACAATATCAAAACACTAGAGATTAACCAACTGGAAATCAATTAAACATTATAGATTATAAAGAAAAATTCGATGCATATAAGTGAGAGATGAAGGAGTAAAAAGCTAACATCATTAATCAGAAACTAAAGAAATAAGTCTTAAACCACCATTAACCAAACAAAAATAAATCCCAAAAACAACAGAAGCAGAATTAATCAACTTCTTCAATCTTGGGACCTGCCCCATTTCCACCAGCAGCTGGGCCATCTGCACCCCTTCCACCACCCATACCGCCCATATCAGGGACACCACCAGCACCTTGATACATCTTAGCAATTATAGGGTTACAAATACCCTCCAACTCCTTCATCTTGTCTTCAAATTCCTCAGCCTCTGCAAGCTGATTCGAATCCAACCACTGCACAGCCTGTTCAACAGCATCCTCTACCTTCTTTTTATCATCGGCAGGTAGTTTTGAAGCCACCTTATCATCCTTGATTGTGTTTCTCATGTTGTAAGCATAATTCTCAAGTGCATTCTTTGCCTCCACTTTCTTCTTATGCTCTTCATCTTCTGCCTTATATTTCTCAGCTTCCTGCACCATCTTCTCAATTTCTTCCTTCGACAACCTTCCCTTGTCGTTGGTAATCGTAATCTTGTTCTTCTGACCACCAACCTTGTCCTCAGCAGATACATTCAAGATACCATTAGCGTCGATATCGAAACAAACGTTGATTTGAGGGACACCTCGAGGTGCAGGAGGTATTCCTGACAACTCGAATTTACCCAGCAAGTTGTTGTCCCTTGTTCTTGCTCTCTCACCTTCGAAAACTTGAATCAAAACCCCAGGTTGATTATCAGCATAAGTCGAGAACACTTGCTCCTTTTTGGTGGGAATTGTAGTGTTTCTCGGAATCAACACAGTCATAACTCCACCAGCGGTTTCCAGACCAAGCGACAACGGTGCTACATCTAACAGCAAAAGGTCTTGCACCTTTTGATTGCCTTCACCAGTCAATATAGCAGCTTGTACAGCAGCACCATATGCAACAGCTTCATCAGGATTGATGCTTTTGCAGAGCTCTTTTCCATTAAAGAAATCTTGTAACAACTGCTGTACTTTAGGAATTCGGGTAGATCCACCTACAAGAACAACGTCATGGACACTGCCTTTGTCCATCTTAGCATCTTTTAAACACTTCTCAACAGGGTCCATACACTTTCTAAACAGATCCATATTGAGCTCTTCAAAACGAGCACGAGTAATGGTTGAATAGAAATCAATACCCTCGAATAAAGAATCAATCTCAATTGTTGTTTGAGCAGTAGAAGACAGAGTCCTCTTTGCTCTTTCACAAGCGGTCCTCAATCGCCTCAAAGCTCTTGGGTTACCAGTAATGTCTTTCTTGTTCTTCCTCTTAAATTCTTGAACGAAGTGATTCACCATCCTGTTGTCAAAATCCTCACCTCCCAAGTGAGTGTCACCAGCAGTAGCCTTCACTTCAAAAATACCTTCTTCAATTGTAAGAAGGGAAACATCAAAAGTACCACCACCAAGATCAAAAATAAGAACATTTTTCTCGCCTGAAGAAGATGACTTCTTATCAAGACCGTATGCAATTGCTGCAGCCGTAGGCTCGTTGATAATACGCATCACATTAAGACCAGCAATCGCACCGGCATCCTTTGTAGCTTGACGTTGAGAATCATTGAAGTAAGCAGGGACAGTGACCACAGCGTTCTTGATAGATGTGCCTAAATACGCCTCTGCAATCTCCCTCATCTTTATAAGAACCATTGAAGAGATTTCTTCTGCTGAAAATTGTTTGTCTTCACCTTTGTAAGTAACCTTAATTAGCGGTTTTCCACCAGGACCAGAAACGACCTTGAACGGCCACAACTTCATATCACTTTGAACGGTAGCATCACTGGCCGCTTTACCAATCAACCGCTTTGAATCTACAATTAAAACAACGCTTAGCTTCTTGCATCATAGACTTTGCACAAAAACAAAAATAATAAAATCAAAACAGTCATCAATACTTTAGACTATGCATTGCAGGTTATACAATTCAGTCGACTCTAATACAAAAACAAAATAGAGTATATATCAGATTATATAAATATAAAAACAAAAAACAAAAAACTACTGAGTAATACACATATTGTAAAACTATCAGACCCTAGGCGTATAATCTTATATATGAATATAAAATAAATACCACAGAGCAAATATATACAATTGAATTATAACATTAAATTTCTAGGTTTTACAACTTCGTTCTCTCTATTATGTAATAGAGCAGCTATATACACATAGAGGAACATATACATATATAAAATAAGGCAAAGTTACGAGCAACAATCACAAGCACTAGCGAATTACATGAATTTATCAAATGCTAGGTCTAAATATAACATAACACAACCACCCCCTAATGCAATTGCAAAATATACTTAAAACAGAGTAGACATTTTCAAATTATAACTTATAGTAACATATTACTAATGCCCAATGCAACACTACGAAACCCTAGGTGAGCATAAAACTAATCTTGCGAAAAATTAATATACAAAAACAGATCAAAGTATAGAACGCTTACCAAAAACGGTGTTAACAGGATTCATAGCCACTTGATTTTTAGCAGCGTCACCGATTAAACGCTCAGAGTCCGTAAACGCAACATACGATGGCGTAGTCCTGTTTCCCTGATCATTAGCGATGATCTCAACCCTATCATGCTGCCATACTCCGACGCAAGAGTACGTCGTTCCTAAATCGATTCCGATTGCTGGTCCATCACCTTTTCCGGCCATATCGTCGAGTTAATCACAAACTACACGTAGAGATTGAAAGTATTGAAAATAGAATTTGTGTGCGCGAAAATCGTACTGTTTACAGCGATTATATGAGGAGGTTTACAATGGTAAGGGTTATATTTATACGGTATGGTTATATTCTAGAAATTTCGTATGATTAGTTTAAGACCGTCAGATTATCGATGAAATAGAAATCCAACGATTGAGATAAATGTTTTTATTTAGAATTATGGTATTAAAATATTTGAATTTTAGACACGTGTGATTTTGCTGACGTGGCTTTCTATTTTCCGATATTTGTAGGAACCTAGATTCACAAAAAAATTTCAATATATAAAAAAAAAAAAATGATAATCATAATCCTAAAATTTAAAAATATAATGTAAATTTAATTTTTTAAATATAAAACTATATAGTTTTATGAATATATGAACCCCTACATTTAAATATAAAAAACTACATTATAATAAAAAAAAAATACACACTTTGAAATAAAACTTAAAAGTAGCCTTTAAAACTATTTTTAACATTTCCAATATAAATATAAAATAAACAGTTCAAAAGATGAAAAAGTTACAAAATAATACAATAAGAAACAAAAATTAGCATAGCCAACAACCGTAAATAACAAAAAAGAAAAAAAAAATAATTAAACACAATCTAACCATCATCAAGTTGGATAAGGTTTGACGCCCCTTAAATATACTTGTGGGTTTTTTTTTTTTATAATTTTTTGGCCGGTTATATATTTTGATTTTCAGACTCAATAACACAAATATACAATATATCAGCTGAAAACTCTAACGATCTTGTGGGTTTAATTTTATTGAATTAGTGCGTAGTTGTCCCCCTTATTCTTAAATTTCGGCTTCACTTATGCATATGCCATTAATTTTAAGGGCATATGGCCAAGTGAGTGATTTAACGGAGTTTGACTAACAGTCTCTGGTGATATAATGTTATTTGCCTAACGGTTATTAGTAAGTTGAAGATGTCAACAACGTGTCGTTCAAGTGGAGTCTAGGTGGTGATGTCATGACTGTCATGTGGATAATATTAACTAAATTTCACACTTTTTGAAATCATAATCTTTTCCAGGACAAAATTAAATTATGTATTTCTTTTCGTACATCAACAAAAGTAAAATTACCTTTATTGTCAATTTGAATAACTTGTATTTCTTTTACGTACCATTTGCCCTAATATTAATTGTATATAAATAATATATAATATGGCTTAAAAAGGATAATTGTCAAAAATTTAGGTAAGGACAAATAATACTCCAAAAAACAATAATTAATGCAAGTTCTGATATAATAATGATACTTATATAGTTATATGCAAGAAATTATACTCTACTAAAATGTCATTTATATGAGTGCTCCCATCGATTCCCGCTCTACACCCGCCCTGACCACAGCCCTGCATGGCGCCGATGACACCAACTCGCCGTACCGGCCACCCTGCTTCCACCCTGGCCTTGCGCCCTCTGTTTTGTATTTCTCACGCATGTTGCAACACGAATCAAACGGCCAAAAAAGTGACCGTTGAAAAAAATGAAAATTGTAACAACTAGTTTCACTTTTTGATTTTATTTTTTCTAACTTATTTTACACTATATATGTAACAACCCAAACCAAACCACGACAATTCCCGTTAAATTTCACAACAAAAAAAAATAATAATTCTGGTGCAGTTCATTTGCGCGGCGCGCCAGGTGGGTGCGCGGCGCGCCAAACCACCTGGACAGCCCGCTGTCCCCGGAAGTCAATTTAACGAAAATGTTTGACTAGTTCCCGACATTTTTAGCCAAAACGCTTTTAACCATAAATTCATATATATAAAACTAGCACGTTTAATTAATAAAATTGAGTTTACGAAGCGGGTCCCACAACGACCCATTTTACCACCTTAAGTACCGAAATACAATATTTGACCAAAAGACTTTAATACAACACAAAGCCGAGCATGGCGATTGGGGATACGCTACCCAATCCTAAATGATCCAAAAGCAAGTCACTAAAGCAACTATGCACGTCTTCTAGTCCTCGCGCTTACCCGAGCCACCATATCCGCATGCGATCTATAAAAAGAGTCAACAACGAGAGGGTAAGCTAATGCTTAGTGAATGATAACATACTACATACATATATATGTATAAAATGAATACGCCACACAAACAAATACCGCATACCGGGGCATCCAAGTATAAAGCATCTACACTAAGCATACCGTACGATCTAAGCAACGAGCTAAAGATACAACACAAATAAGAGTCCACCAACGACAAAGTGAACATCGCCAAATAGCTACACCCGGAGGGTTAGCTACAACACAACAACACATTAATATATAAACAATAATAATAATGCACAAGGTTAACCCCTTAACCTCAATCACACGAACATTGGCCGAACTACCCGAGCCTTGTGAATTCGCACAACCCGAAATTCACTTCTCAACCATAAGATGACCGAACAACCCGAGTCATCGTGAATCCGCACTACCCGAGATTCACTACCTCAAATAAGGTGACCGAACAACCCGAGTCACCATGAATCCGCACTACCCGAGATTCATTCCTCAATACCAAAACCCATGGTCACGGGATTATAAAATCCACCAAATCGGGGTCATCCACAACACAACCATATCAACCCTTCGCCATTAGGGTTACAACAACCAAATCACAACCAAGTGTGATAATGTGCACACAAAATGTGCATCTCGCCAAAGATGGTCAACCAAAACGCACAACGTGCCGATTGGACTTATACACAAGTCCATCAAAACCACCTATATGTGAAGTGAGCTCTATAACCGAGAATCACTTCACCCGACCCGCACCCATCCTACACATACATATGCACATAGGATATTATCACTCACCTTGAAGTCTTGAAGAAGCTTCCAAGTGAATCCGCAACTTGCCAATGGAAGATACCTATTCCATTATCACAATTACAACAATACAATTAGGATGGATTTATAAACCACCCAATTCGACCCTTAGTGCAAATTCGACCCAAATGCACTTCCAAGTACAAACCGCGCCCAAAACTAATCAATAATCACTAACACGAGTGAGAATGGTCCTAATACATCCATTAAACCCGAACACAAGTGCCAAACACGTGTCATACCCATTTTGACACTTAAACCCTAATTTCGACCCATAAAGGTCAAAATCTCATCCTTTACAAGTTTTGACACCAAAACACATTTAACTTGGTTTAATACTTCAACTTAATCCATTTTAAGTTTACAAACCTCATTAAATCGCCAAATGGGTCATAATCACCACCAAACCCTAATTTGACCCAAAGTCACAACTAGTCAACCAAATTACCCTAAATGGGTTTCAACACTTCCATAATCACCTACTTAAGTGATTAAACTCCAATTAAAGTTCTAAACATGGCCAATTAGTTCGCCAACTCAAAATCCACCAACAATTAACAACAAACCCGATTACTAGCTTCACTAAACCCATTTCATCACATAAAAGGGTTTTACAACTAATTAACTCAAAACCCTAACTTGAATATCAAATTAAATAATTGAAATTCGGAGTTTGAGCTTACCAATAGTATCACCGTGTAGCCGAGAACGAAAGGAACAACTTTAAAACCCGAGACTTTGAACGATTCGAGCTTCTTCCTCACCAAAACCTCCAATCTCTCTCTAAACTCTTACTCTCTCTCTAAAAATGGATGAAGATGATGAGTGGATGTGAAAGTGATCCAAAACTGATCCAAACCAGCTCATATGCCTCACAAATCCGGCCTCAAGTGAAATTACCCATTTGCCCTTCATTTAAACCAATTAAAAACAAGGGATTCTGTCAGCAGCAAACGGCGCGGCGCGCCCCTACCCCGCGCGGCGCGCGACCTCTCTGAAACAGATTCTTTTTCATTTTAAACTTTATATAAATAATCCGCGAAACCCAATCTCGAACGTCTTAATACACAAACAAGCAAGATAAATATTCGGGTCTTACAATATATACATATTTTATATCCACACTTATTCAACTCACATCAATTCCACACTCTTTTCATCTACATATCATTCAATAATGAGATCTCAAGAAAAAAAATAAAGGAAAAAGCAAAAAAAAAAAAATGTACAAGATTGAGATCCCGTAGAGCAAGATATGTTTCAAAATTTATTCGATCAAAACCAAACTAACAAACTTACATACTAACCGAACCAACAACTTTCAACAACACCTTATATTCCAACACTACCCGCCAATTCGGAAGAAGAAAAGGTTCAAGAGACGCAACCCGAACCCGAACCGCACGCATATGTGAAAGGAATGAAAGTGAAGTATCTAAAAGTTATGTGGTCCGAGATGGAAAGTAGAATTTTCGCTGACCATCGGGCTCATGTTTCGAACATCCGGATATGGGAATTCACAGACGAATGATTCATTTTTGGAGTGAATTACGAAGACAATTTAATTTACTAATTCCAGGTAAAGGCGTGCGGATTAAATTATTGGGAAATGGAGTAAGCACGAAAAATGCACGAAAAATGTTCAAACAACAAATCAAAAGGTGTTTAATTATGAGGACGTGTGGTGAGTTCTAAAACATTGCCCGAAGTTTTTAACTAGTGAAGGTATTTCGTCAACCAACAAAAGAAAGTAAGCCGAAGATCTCTCAATTAATTTGGGAGATGAAAATCCAACCCCGAACACAGACACGAACCCGTCATTTCATTCGAGGCGGGATCGGAGTAAGGGACGAAGTCTCGAGCATCGGTACTCGCAGCCTTTAGGTTTAGGTAATCGTCAGATTTCCAAAGCCGACATGACCCGAGTCAATTTGAAAATTAATTTAAGGATCAAGATCCAATCCGACGTCCACTAAGTCGAGCTAAAAGTCAAAGGGATGCGTACTCTTCCAACGCCGCGAGCCGTATGTCGTTCAATGAAGCACGATTTTAAATAGTTCTATTTACCGAAACTTCACAACGAAAAACTAAAAATACCATGGAAAAACTACGTGCATAAAGCGAGAAGTGTACAATGTTCAAAGGTTTGAAACTTCTTTTCAAACTGGTTTCACGCGACTTGCGTGCCAATAGATACGCGATGCTAATGAGGGCTCAGGAGAAAATTTAGAAAAGATATGTGAAGCAATTGGAGGAGTTAGGCGAAGACAAGTAGTTATTGTCTAGTATTTTAATTACGTCGCATTTTAAATTATTGTAATGTTTTTACATTTTAAGGAAATTTTATTTTTATCAAATAAGTTTTTTCTTTAATTTTAATAATTATTTGATTTTATAATTTAAAAAATATAATATAAAACTAGAATTAAAAATATTGAGAAAATATGTCATAGTTTAGAGTGTGTAATAATGGGTTAATAATTGTGAGGAAATGCTTATGTGACAGCTAGTTACGGTGAGGATGCTTGTCATGATTGTGAGCTCTCTAAGGCAGTGGCGAAACTAAGATTTTTTTCACCGAGGGCAAAAAAAAAACAATTTTAAATCGTATGAATTTTTTTGGACAAAATTCGAAGACTTTGGGGCAAAAGTTGGAGATTTTGGGGCAAAAGTTGTAGGTTTGGGGCAAAAAAAAAAATCTACCGGGAGCAAAGTCGAAAAACCCAAAAATTTTACACTGAAAAAAAAAATCTACTGGGGGCGGCCGCCCCTGCCCCCACACAATTTCGCCTCTTCTCTTAGGTGATTATTTGATTAGACGAAAATTCGAACAGTCGTCACGAAAATCCTACTTGAAGTTTAGTAGGATGGTTTTCAAAACGTTTTTGAATTGTCGATTTATGTAGAAGGGCTAACACAATCTTTTATTTGTTAATTAGATTCGGGCTTGACGCTCGGGTAACTTAGAATGCCATTATTCATTTATATATCGTATACTTTAATTTAATATCCAAATTACAAAAGTGACCTTTAGTTTTAACTAGTTGTGGAGCTCTCGTTTCGCGCCGGTGGCTCCGTTTTGAATGCGAGTTAAAAAAAGTCTTGATCTATTTTGTAAAAAAGAATTCTTTGGACATCTAACATTGAAGGGTGGTTCCTTTTGTGAAAGTTGCTTCTTTTAGCGTTTTTTTTTAAAAGTTAGTTGATCTATTTTGTAATAAAGAATGTGTTTCGACATCTTTTGGTAGCATTGAAGGGTTGTTCCTTTTATGAAAGTTGTCACTTTTATAGTTGAGGAAGAAAAGAAAGAAAAAAAAGTTAGTTTATTTTTTTGTAAAAAATAATTTTTTCGACATCTTTTGGTAACATTGAAGGGTTGGTTCTTTTACGAAAGTTGGTTCTTTTATCGTTGAAGACCAAAAAAAAAAAAATGATGAAAATACCCCTAGTTACTATTGATGAGTAGCGCTACACTGTTTTTGTGTATTAGATATGATAATACTCCTCTTTATAATAATAACTCCTTGTTAGACGTTCATAGGTGCCATTTATTGTATCCTTGACTCAATCACTGTTTTGTTGATTGAGTTTTATTTAATTTAATCCTGTTTTTTTGCTAAAAAAAATTAAAAGAATAAGATCATACCATTTGAGAATCGTACAACATGAGTTTTTATTTAATTATGTAGAATTCCATGTTTATTTTATTGTTTTATCTTTCATGACATATCATGTACATAACAAAACTAATCTTAGGCTTAAGAAAAAAACTAATTTTATTTTTGTATGGTTAACTTTTTACTGCGTTTTTTTTAAAGGCAACAATTTTATTGAGAAATTTAAAAAGGTTTACACATACAACTATATACAATTTTTTTTTGAACGACGATTTTTTGACATCAGTAGATCATTTCTTTCAACGACCCTCATCATTTGCACGTAACACACACGTTCGGGCGGAAATCCGAACCCGATCGACGGTACCCGGGAACACATCCATTCTGGAAGTGGTTCCGGGTAGGGGTCCGTGAACGAATCCGGTAAAACCTCTCTATAGGGTCAATATATACTGAAATATCCCGTTCTTATTGATTAAAAACGTTCCATATTAATTGATTTCGTTGCGAGGTTTTGACCTCTATATGAGACGTTTTTCAAAGACTGCATTCATTTTAAAACAAACCATAACCTTTATTTCATCAATAAAGGTTTAAAAAGCTTTACGTAGATTATCAAATAATGATAATCTAAAATATCTTGTTTACACACGACCATTACATAATGGTTTACAATACAAATATGTTACAACAAAATAAGTTTCTTGAATGCAGTTTTTACACAATATCATACAAGCATGGACTTCAAATCTCGTCCTTATTTAAGTATGCGACAGCGGAAGCTCTTAATAATCACCTAAGAATAAACATGCTTAAAACGTCAACAAAAATGTTGGTGAGTTATAGGTTTAATCTATATATATCAAATCATAATAATAGACCACAAGATTTCATATTTCAATACACATCCCATACATAGAGATAAAAATCATTCATATGGTGAACACCTGGTAACCGACATTAACAAGATGCATATATAAGAATATCCCCATCATTCCGGGACACCCTTCGGATATGATATAAATTTCGAAGTACTAAAGCATCCGGTACTTTGAATGGGGTTTGTCAGGCCCAATAGATCTATCTTTAGGATTCGCGTCAATTAGGGTGTCTGTTCCCTAATTCTTAGATTACCAGACTTAATAAAAAGGGGCATATTCGATTTCGATAATTCAACCATAGAATGTAGTTTCACGTACTTGTGTCTATTTTGTAAATCATTTATAAAACCTGCATGTATTCTCATCCCAAAAATATTAGAATTTAAAAGTGAGACTATAACTCACTTTCACATATTTTTACTTCATCGGGAAGTAAGACTTGGCAACTGGTTGATTCACGAACCTATAACAATATATACATATATATCAAAGTATGTTCAAAATATATTTACAATACTTTTAATATATTTTGATGTTTTAAGTTTATTAAGTCAGCTGTCCTCGTTAGCAACCTACAACTAGTTGTCCAGAGTTAGATGTACAGAAATAAATCGATAAATATGATCTTGAATCAATCCACGACCCAGTGTATACGTATCTCAGTATTGATCACAACTCAAACTATATATATTTTGGAATCAACCTCAACCCTGTATAGCTAACTCCAACATTCACATATAGAGTGTCTATGGTTGTTCCGAAATATATATAGATGTGTCGACACGATAGGTCGAAACATTGTATACGTGTCTATGGTATCTCAAGATTACATAATATACAATACAAGTTGATTAAGTTATGGTTGGAATAGATTTGTTACCAATTTTCACGTAGCTAAAATGAGAAAAATTATCCAATCTTGTTTTACCCATAACTTCTTCATTTTAAATTCGTTTTGAGTGAATCAAATTGCTATGGTTTCATATTGAACTCTATTTTATGAATCTAAACTGAAAAAGTATAGGTTTATAGTCGGAAAAATAAGTTACAAGTCGTTTTTGTAAAGGTAGTCATTTCAGTCGAAAGAACGACGTATAGATGACCATTTTAGAAAACATACTTCCACTTTGAGTTTAACCATAATTTTTGGATATTGTTTCATATTCATAATAAAAATCATTTTCCCAGAATAACAACTTTTAAATCAAACTTTATCATAGTTTTTAATTAACTAACCCAAAACAGCCCGCGGTGTTACTACGACGGCGTAAATCCGATTTTACGGTGTTTTTCGTGTTTCCAGATTTTAAATCATTAAGTTAGCATATCATATAGATATAGAACATGTGTTTAGTTGATTTTAAAAGTCAATTTAGAAGGATTAACTTTTATTTGCGAACAAGTTTAGAATTAACTAAACTATGTTCTAGTGATTACAAGTTTAAACCTTCGAATAAGATAGCTTTATATGTATGAATCGAATGATGTTATGAACATCATTACTACCTCAAGTTCCTTGGATAAACCTACTGGAAATGAGAAAAATAGATCTAGCTTCAAAGGATCCTTGGATGGCTTGAAAGTTCTTGAAGCAGAATCATGACACGAAAACAATTTCAAGTAAGATTTCCACTCGAAATAAGATTGTTATAGTTATAGAAATTGAATTAAAGTTTGAATATGATTATTACCTTGTATTAGAAAGTTAACCTACTGTAAGTAACAAAGGTTTCTTGATCTTGGATGATTACTTGGAATGGATTTAGAAAACTTGGAAGTAAACTTGCAATCTTGAAAGTATTCTTGATTTTATGAAACTAGAACTTTTGGAATTTATGAAGAACACTTAGAACTTGAAGATAGAACTTGAGAGAGATCAATTAGATGAAGAAAATTGAAGAATGAAAGTGTTTGTAGGTGTTTTTGGTCGTTGGTGTATGGATTAGATATAAAGGATATGTAATTTTGTTTTCATGTAAATAAGTCATGAATGATTACTCATATTTTTGTAATTTTATGAGATATTCCATGCTAGTTGCCAAATGATGGTTCCCACATGTGTTAGGCGACTCACATGGGCTGCTAAGAGCTGATCATTGGAGTGTATATACCAATAGTACATACATCTAAAAGCTGTGTATTGTACGAGTACGAATACGGGTGCATACGAGTAGAATTGTTGATGAAACTGAACGAGGATGTAATTGTAAGCATTTTTGTTAAGTAGAAGTATTTTGATAAGTGTCTTGAAGTCTTTCAAAAGTGTATGAATACATATTAAAACACTACATGTATATACATTTTAACTGAGTCGTTAAGTCATCGTTAGTCGTTACATGTAAATGTTGTTTTGAAACCTTTAGGTTAACGATCTTGTTGAATGTTGTTAACCCATTGTTTATTATAACAAATGAGATGTTAAATTGTTATATTATCATGATATTAAGATATATAATATATCTTAGTATGATATATATACAGTTAAATGTCGTTACAACGATAATCGTTACATATATGTCTCGTTTCGAAATCATTAATTCAGTAGTCTTATTTTTACATATGTATTTCATTGTTAATACACTTAATAATATATTTACTTATCATTTAACATAATTAACCAAGTGTATCAATATCTTAATATGATTCATATGTACCTAGTAAGACGTTGTTATAACGATAATCGTTATATATATCGTTTTCGAGTTTCTTAAATTAATAGTCTCATTTTTATGTATATAACTCATTGTTAAAATACCTAATGAGATACATACTTATAATAAAATCATGTTAACTATATATATAACCATATATATGTCATCGTATAGTTTTTACAAGTTTTAACGTTCGTGAATCACCGGTCAACTTGGGTGGTCAATTGTCTATATGAAACTTATTTCAATTAATCAAGTCTTAACAAGTTTGATTGCTTAACATGTTGGAAACACTTAATCATGTAAATAATAATTTCATTTAATATATATATATATATATAAACATGGAAAAGTTCGGGTCACTACAGTACCTACCCGTTAAATAAATTTCGTCCCGAAATTTTAAGCAGTTGGAGGTGTTGACGTATCTTCTGAAAATAAATGCGGGTATTTCTTCTTCAGTTGTTTCTGATTAAATATGTATTGAAGACTTTTGTGGTCGGTATATATAATACTTTTGACCCCATATAAATAGTGCTTCCAAGTCTTTAATGCAAAAACAACCGTGCCTAATTCCAAATCATGCGTCGTATAATTTTGTTCGTGAATCTTCAATTGTCAAGACGCATAAGCAATCACCTTCGTCCGTTGCATTAATACACAACCGAGACCTTGCTTTGATACGTCACAATAAATCACAAAATCATCATTCCCTTCAGGCAATGACAATATAGGTGCCGTAGTTAGCTTTTTCTTCAATAATTGAAACGCCTTCTCTTGTTCATCCTTCCATTCAAATTTCTTCCCTTTATGCGTTAATGCAGTCAAGGGATTTGCTATTTTGGAGAAATCTTGGATGAATCTTCTGTAGTAACCAGCCAATCCTAAAAATTGACGTATATGCTTCGGAGTTTTTGGGGTTTCCCACTTTTCAACGGTTTCGATCTTTGCCGGATCCACCTTAATACCTTTTTTGTTCACTATGTGACCGAGGAATTGAACTTCTTCAAACAAAAATGCACACTTTGAAAATTTAGCGTACAATTCTTCCTTCCTCAATACTTCTAACACCTTTCTCAAATGTTCACCGTGTTCTTGGTCATTCTTTGAGTAAATAAGTATGTCATCAATGAAAACAATGACAAACTTGTCAAGGTATGGTCCACACACTCGGTTCATAAGGTCCATGAACACAGCTGGTGCATTAGTTAAACTAAACGGCATGACCATAAACTCGTAATGACCGTAACGTGTTCTGAAAGCAGTTTTTGGAATATCATCCTCCTTTACTCGCATTTGATGATATCCAGAACGTAAATCGATCTTCGAATAAACCGACGAGCCTTGTAGTTGATCAAATAAGTCATCAATTCTCGGCAGTAGATAACGGTTTTTGATGGTAAGTTTGTTCAACTCTCTGTAGTCAATACACAACCTAAATGTACCATCCTTCTTCTTGACAAACAAAACAGGAGCTCCCCATGGTGATGTGCTTGGTCGAATGAAACCACGTTCTAATAGTTCTTGCAGTTGGCTTTGCAGTTCTTTCATCTTGCTTGGTGCGAGTTTATAAGGAGCACGAGCTATTGGTGCAGCTCCTAATACAAGATCTATTTGAAATTCAATAGATCGATGTGGAGGTAGTCCCGGTAATTCTTTCGGAAATACATCGGGAAATTCTTTTTCGACGGGAACATCATTGATGCTCTTTTCTTCAGTTTGTACTTTCTCGATGTGTGCTAGAACAACATAGCAACCTTTTCTTATTAGTTTTTGTGCCTTATAATTACTAATAAGATGTAGCTTCGTGTTGTCCTTGTCTCCGTACACCATTAAGGGTTCTCCTTCTTTTCGTACAATGCGAATTGCATTTTTATAACATACGATCTCTACTTTCACCTTCTTCAGCCAGTCCATGCCAACTATTACATCAAAACTCCCTAACTCTACTGGTATCAAATCAATCTTAAATATTTCGCTACCCAGTTTAATTTCTCGATTCCGGCATATATTATCTGCTGAAATTAATTTACCGTTTGCTAATTCGAGTAAAAATTTACTATCCAACGGCGTCAATGGACAACTTAATTTAGCACAAAAATCTCTACTCGTATAGCTTCTATCCGCACCCGAATCAAATAAAACGTAAGCAGATTTATTGTCAATAAGAAACGTACCCGTAACAAGCTCCGGGTCTTCCTGTGCCTCTCCCGCATTAATATTGAAAACTTTTCCGCGGCCTTGTCCATTCGTGTTCTCCTGGTTCGGGCAATTTCTAATAATGTGGCCCTTTTTTCCAATTTATAACAAACTACATTGGCATAACTTGCTCCGACACTACTTGCTCCGCCATTACTCGTTCCGACACCATTTGTTCCTTTCGTTCTGTTAACCCCTGGTCCGTAGACCTCACACTTCGCCGCGCTATGACCATTTCTTTTACACTTGTTGCAAAATTTGGTGCAGAACCCCGAGTGATACTTTTCACACATTTGGCATAGCTGCTTCTGATTGTTGTTGTTGTTGCGGTTGTAATTGTTGTTGGGATGATTGTTGTAGTTGCTGTTGTTGTTGTTGTTGTTGTTGTTGTTGGGCCGTTTGTTGTAGTTGCGATTGATGTTGCGATTGTTGGGATAATTGTTGCGATTATTATTGTAATTGCTGTTGTTGTTGTATTGGTGATTCTTATCACCGTTTTCCTCCCACTTTCTTTTTACTTGCTTCACATTGACCTCTTCAGCCGTCTGTTCTTTAATTCTTTCCTCAATCTGGTTCACTAGATTGTGAGCCATTCTACATGCCTGTTGTATGGAGGCGGGCTCGTGTGAACTTATATCTTCTTGGATTCTTTCCGGTAATCCTTTCACAAACGCGTCGATCTTCTCTTCCTCATCTTCGAACGTTCCCGGACACAATAGGCACAATTCTGTGAATCGTCTTTCGTACGTGGTAATATCAAATCCTTGGGTTCGTAACCCTCTAAGTTCTGTCTTGAGCTTATTGACCTCGGTTCTGGGACGGTACTTCTCGTTCATCAAGTGCTTGAATGCTGACCACGGTAGTGCGTACGCATCATCTTGTCCCACTTGCTCTAGATAGGTATTCCACCATGTTAACGCAGAACCTGTGAAGGTATGCGTAGCGTACTTCACTTTGTCCTCTTCAGTACACTTACTTATGGCAAACACCGATTCGACCTTCTCGGTCCACCGTTTCAATCCGATCGGTCCTTCGGTTCCATCAAATTCTAAAGGTTTGTAGGCAATGAATTCTTTGTAGGTGCATCCTACACGATTTCCTGTACTGCTAGATCCAAGGTTATTGTTGGTATGTAGCGCAACCTGTACTGCGGCTATGTTTGAAGCTAGAAAAGTACGGAATTCCTCTTCATTCATATTCACGGTGTGTCGAGTAGTCGGTGCCATTTCCTTCAAAATAGTCAAATGGAACAAGTTAATCATACAGAATATTAAGAGTAGTTAATAGTATTTCGTAGCATAATAAGAACTCATTTATAAAAGCTTTTTCTTCATATTAGCATTTTATAAGTTTAAATTCGGGTAGTACCTACCCGTTAAGTTCATACTTAGTAGCTAATATACAATTCAACTACTACAATTCTATATAAAAAACTGATTATAATAATATTTCGCGTTCAAACTTTTATACAATATTTTACAAACTTACAATACCGCTTATTTTACATAAAGCATGAAATATAGCAAACAATAACTTTGATACAAGATAGTTGTGAAGATAATTCTAGCTAGTACACAAGTCGTTCAGCAAAGGCAATAAAGACACGTAATTCATACGTCCAGAAATAAGTCATGCATTCTGGTTTTACTAGGACTACTTCCCATCCTTGGTCTTGTGGAACATAACCGTTATGGCCGTTGATAAGACAGCGTGTTGTAACTTCGTCAAAGGGACGAGGGTTACGTAATGACCAACAGTCTCGTAATAATCTAAAAACCTCATTTCTTACCCCAATTACCGACTCCGTCACTTGTGGGAACGTTTTGTTTAATAGTTGTAGCCCGATGTTCTTTTTCTCACTTTGGTGAGAAGCGAACATTACTAACCCGTAAGCATAGCATGCTTCTTTATGTTGCATGTTAGCCGCTTTTTCTAAATCATGAAGTCCTATATTCGGATACATTGAGTCAAAATAATTTCTTAACCCGTTGCGTAAAATAGCATTTGGGTTCCCCGCAATATATGCGTCAAAGTAAACACATCGTAACTTATGGGTTTCCCAATGTGATATCCCCCATCTTTCAAACGAAAGTCTCTTATAAACCAAGACATTCTTGGAACGTTCTTCGAATGTCTTACAAACTGATTTCGCCGTAAATAGTTGTGCCGAAGAATTCTGACCGACTCTAGACAAGATTTCATCAATCATGTCTCCGGGTAGGTCTCTTAAAATATTGGGTTGTCTATCCATTTTGTGTTTTTATACTGTAAAATAGATAAGAGTTAGATTCATAAAAAAATACTTATTAATACAAGCAATTTTTACATATATCATAAAGCATAAGCACACTATATTACATATATTACACCACACGAATACAACTATCTTATTCCGACTCGCTCGTTTCTTCTTCTTCGGTTTTGGTTCGTTTTGCCAAGTTTCTAGGGATATATGATGTTCCCCTAATACGAGCTGTCGTTTTCCACAACGGTTTAGAAAAACCTGGTGGTTTAGAGGTTCCCGGGTCATTGTTACAACTTAAGGACTTCGGGAGTTGACGATACATATAAAGTTCATCGGGGTTGGAATTAGATTTCTCTATTTTTATGCCCTTTCCCTTTTTATTTTCTTTTGCCTTTTTAAATTCAGTTGGGGTAATTTCTATAACATCATCGGAATTCTCGTCGGAATCCGATTCATCGGAGAATTGGTAATCCTCCCAATATTTTGCTTCCTTGGCGGAAACACTATTGACCATAATTAACCTTGGTCGGTTGGTTGAGGATTTTCTTTTACTTAACCGTTTTATTATTTCCCCCACCGGTTCTATTTCCTCCATCGGTTCCTCCTATTCCGGTTCTGATTGTTAATATTTTACTTCCTTGGCGGAAACACAATTGACCATAATTAACCTTGGTCGGTTGGTTGAGGATTTTTTTTTACTTAACCGTTTTATTATTTCCCCCACCGGTTCTATTTCCTCCATCGGTTCCTCCTCTTCCGGTTCTGATTCTTCTTCCGGTTCTTATTCGGGAACTTGTGAATCAGTCCAATATATATTCGACTCTTCGTTATTATTAGGTGAGTCAATGGGATTTGTGCTAGAGGTAGACATCTATCACACAATATCAAACGTGTTAAGAGATTAATATATCACATAATATATACATGTTAATAATATATAGTTTCCAACAAAAATGTTAAGCAATCATTTTTAAAGAAAACACGGTCGAAGTCCAGACTCACTAATGCATCCTAACAAACTCGATAAGACACACTAATGCAAATTTTCTGGTTCTCTAAGACCAACGCTCGGATACCAACTGAAATGTCCCGTTCTTATTGATTAAAAACGTTCCATATTAATTGATTTCGTTGCGAGGTTTTGACCTCTATATGAGACGTTTTTCAAAGACTGCATTCATTTTAAAACAAACCATAACCTTTATTTCATCAATAAAGGTTTAAAAAGCTTTACGTAGATTATCAAATAATGATAATCTAAAATATCCTGTTTATACACGACCATTACATAATGGTTTACAATACAAATATGTTACAACAAAATAAGTTTCTTGAGTGCAGTTTTTACACAATATCATACAAGCATGGACTCCAAATCTCGTCCTTATTTAAGTATGCGACAACGAAAGCTCTTAATAATCACCTAAGAATAAACATGCTTAAAACGTCAACAAAAATGTTGGTGAGTTATAGGTTTAATCTATATTTATCAAATCATAATAATAGACCACAAGATTTCATATTTCAATACACATCCCATATATAGAGATAAAAATCATTCATATGGTGAACACCTGGTAACCGACATTAACAAGATGCATATATAAGAATATCCCCATCATTTCGGGACACCCTTCGGATATGATATAAATTTCGAAGTACTAAAGCATCCGGTACTTTGGATGGGGTTTGTTAGGCCCAATAGATCTATCTTTAGGATTCGCGTCAATTAGGGTGTCTGTTCCCTAATTCTTAGATTACCAGACTTAATAAAAAGGGGCATATTCGATTTCGATAATTCAACCATAGAATGTAGTTTCACGTACTTGTGTCTATTTTGTAAATCATTTATAAAACCTGCATGTATTCTCATCCCAAGAATATTAGATTTTAAAAGTGGGACTATAACTCACTTTCACAGATTTTTACTTCATCGGGAAGTAAGACTTGGCCACTGGTTGATTCACGTACCTATAACAATATATACATATATATCAAAGTATGTTCAAAATATATTTACAATACTTTTAATATATTTTGATGTTTTAAGTTTATTAAGTCAGCTGTCCTCGTTAGCAACCTACAACTAGTTGTCCAGAGTTAGATGTACAGAAATAAATCGATAAATATGATCTTGAATCAATCCACGACCCAGTGTATACGTATCTCAGTATTGATCACAACTCAAACTATATATATTTTGGAATCAACCTCAACCCTGTATAGCTAACTCCAACATTCACATATAGAGTGTCTATGGTTGTTCCGAAATATATATAGATGTGTCGACATGATAGGTCGAAATATTGTATACGTGTCTATGGTATCTCAAGATTACATAATATACAATACAAGTTGATTAAGTTATGGTTGGAATAGATTTGTTACCAATTTTCACGTAGCTAAAATGAGAAAAATTATCCAATCTTGTTTTACCCATAACTTCTTCATTTTAAATCCGTTTTGAGTGAATCAAATTGCTATGGTTTCATATTGAACTCTATTTTATGAATATAAACTGAAAAATTATAGGTTTATAGTCGGAAAAATAAGTTACAAGTCATTTTTGTAAAGGTAGTCATTTCAGTCGAAAGAACGACGTATAGATGACCATTTTAGAAAACATACTTCCACTTTGAGTTTAACCATAATTTTTGGATATTGTTTCATATTCATAATAAAAATCATTTTCCCAGAATAACAACTTTTAAATCAAAGTTTATCATAGTTTTTAATTAACTAACCCAAAATAGCCCGCGGTGTTACTACGACGGCGTAAATCCGGTTTTACGGTGTTTTTCGTGTTTATATGTTTTAAATCATTAAGTTAGCATATCATATAGATATAGAACATGTGTTTAGTTGATTTTAAAAGTCAATTTAGAAGGATTAACTTTTATTTGCGAACAAGTTTAGAATTAACTAAACTATGTTCTAGTGATTACAAGTTTAAACCTTCGAATAAGATAGCTTTATATGTATGAATCGAATGATGTTATGAACATCATTACTACCTCAAGTTCCTTGAATAAACCTACTGGAAATGAGAAAAATAGATCTAGCTTCAAAGGATCCTTTGATGGCTTGAAAGTTCTTGAAGCAGAATCATGACACGAAAACAATTTCAAGTAAGATTTCCACTCGAAATAAGATTGTTATAGTTATAGAAATTGAATTAAAGTTTGAATATGATTATTACTTTGTATTAGAAAGATAACCTACTGTAAGTAACAAAGGTTTCTTGATCTTGGATGATTACTTGGAATGGATTTAGAAAACTTGGAAGTAAACTTGCAATCTTGGAAGTATTCTTGATTTTATGAAACTAGAACTTTTGGAATTTATGAAGAACACTTAGAACTTGAAGATAGAACTTGAGAGAGATCAATTAGATGAATAAAATTGAAGAATGAAAGTGTTTGTAGGTGTTTTTGGTCGTTGGTGTATGAATTAGATATAAAGGATATGTAATTTTGTTTTCATGTAAATAAGTCATGAATGATTACTCATATTTTTGTAATTTTATGAGATATTCCATGCTAGTTGCCAAATGATGGTTCCCACATGTGTTAGGTGACTCACATGGGCTGCTAAGAGTTGATCATTGGAGTGTATATACCAATAGTACATACATCTAAAAGCTGTGTATTGTACGAGTACGAATACGGGTGCATACGAGTAGAATTGTTGATGAAACTGAACGAGGATGTAATTGTAAGCATTTTTGTTAAGTAGAAGTATTTTGATAAGTGTCTTGAAGTCTTTCAAAAGTGTATGAATACATATTAAAACACTACATGTATATACATTTTAACTGAGTCGTTAAGTCATCGTTAGTCGTTACATGTAAATGTTGTTTTGAAACCTTTAGGTTAACGATCTTGTTGAATGTTGTTAACCCATTGTTTATTATAACAAATGAGATGTTAAATTGTTATATTATCATGATATTATGATATATAATATATCTTAGTATGATATATATACAGTTAAATGTCGTTACAACGATAATCGTTACATATATGTCTCGTTTCGAAATCATTAAGTCAGTAGTCTTATTTTTACATATGTATTTCATTGTTAATACACTTAATAATATATTTAATTATCATTTAACATAATTAACCAAGTGTATCAATATCTTAATATGATTCATATGTACCTAGTAAGACGTTGTTATAACGATAATCGTTATATATATCGTTTTCGAGTTTCTTAAATTAATAGTCTCATTTTTATGTATATAACTCATTGTTAAAATACCTAATGAGATACATACTTATAATAAAATCATGTTAACTATATATATAACCATATATATGTCATCGTATAGTTTTTACAAGTTTTAACGTTCGTGAATCACCGGTCAACTTGGGTGGTCAATTGTCTATATGAAACTTATTTCAATTAATCAAGTCTTAACAAGTTTGATTGCTTAACATGTTGGAAAAACTTAATCATGTAAATAATAATTTCATTTAATATATATATATATATATATAAACATGGAAAAGTTCGGGTCACTACATATACCACCATTATTGGTGTTCAATTGGTTTAAAGAAAATCATGCCATCCCTAAGGATCGAACCCATGACCTCTCCCTATCCCATGACACAAAGTACATGGAGAGAACCGTTGGGCTATGGCCGCAAGTTCTACAACTATATACAATTACACGAAAGAGCAACTCGAAAGCCATACACAAAGACCACAACTAAACCATGATGCTAAGATGGCATCCGGATTTTAGGAGAGGAAGACTTGAGGGTTGTGGAGCCATATATGCCAATCCAACGACTTTGCCGTTGTGGAGCCATATATGCCAATCCAACGACTTTGCCTTACATCTTTTGACAACCCACTCGTAGCTTTTAATTTGTATCTCGTTTAATGCCATAGGTGTGTTCCACGATTTATTTGAAAAAACATTTTGGTTTCGGTTTTTCCAAATTAGATAGCTAGTCGACCAAATCACTGCTTGCCAAATACTTTTGTCTACATATGGATTTGTTTGACCCGCATCCGTGAACATATCTTCAACATTAACAAAGAGAATGCCACCTCGACCCCACCAATCGAACACTTTGCACCACACATCGAAAGCACGTTTACACAAGATATGAGAGTGGTTAACCGTTTTAATACCGTCATCACATAACGGACAACGAACCGAATGGAGAACAATACCTCTCTTATCAAGCTCTACCAATACCGGAAGACGTTTTTTATTTGCTCTCCAAACAAAGACTTCAATTTTTTCCGTCACCAATTTGGTACATAAAGTTTCACAACTATCGTCACTTGGAATTAAAAGTTTCGAGTTGATCAAGTTTGTTAACCCTTTTGTTGAGAAAATCTCGCTACCGCCTGCTTTCCATTTCCACAAATCTCGTGCTTGAGGATTTAATTTTACACCCGAGAGCATGTCCATCAATTGTTGGAGTTCATCCTTCGCCCGACCTCTTGGAGTTCTTTGCCATGACCATAGCCCTACACACTTAACACCATCCCATGAAAGTCTATCTTTAACTTCTCGTTACTAACCCACGTCCGATTCCAAAAGGAGGTGGAACCATCACCTATTTCCTTTACAAAAAAAGTTTCTAAAAGGAAGACCGGGGTCTTCAATGTTAGTCCCGGTTTTTATAATATCCTTCCAAAGCGACTTATAAGAGTCGTTTAGAGGGATGTCATCAATCGCAAGCCCACCCGAAGTTCCGTAAATGCTAGAAATCACTTTGACCCACAAGGAGTTGGTTTCGGATTTAAACCTTCACCACCACTTGCCAATCAAAGTCCAATTTTTAGTTTTCAGAGAACCCAAATTTAAGGTAAAATCGTTTCGTCCCATTTGACCCAAGATAATTTTGATTTGTTACCCGTCCCGCCTCAAAAGAAAGAACGTCTTACACACTCGAGTTTTTTAATCACACATGGCGGAGCACGGAAGAGCGAGAATTAGTGCAACGGAAAACTATTCAACAACGATTTAATCACACATGGCGGAGCACGGAAGAGCGAGAACAAATTACTCCGTTTTGTTTATTTCAAAAAAAAAAAAAATTTGTTTAAATTTTGTGGAATATCATGTTTACAGTAAAGTTTTTTTTTTTTTTTTTTTTTTTTTTTTTTTTTTTTTTTTTCTAATAACATATCATATACCTAACAAGTCTGTCATTTTAAAAAGTTCGTGTATTTTAATTGAAAACTAGCATATAAGTATTACGGAGTATATCCCTGTAAAACCACCATTTTTGGTTAGGCATGTCAATTAAATGACAAAATAGACAACTTTTTTTTATCATGAAATTGGTTAACACCATCAATATCATTTATGTATGCAACTACACATATTGATATTGATTGAATTAATACCATCAATAATATAATATTGTTTTGGTAGGACAAATTTGTTCACATGGATTAAAGTAACACGGATTAATTAAAAAATGCCAGAAAAGAATAAAAGGTTGTACAAAAAGGAGATAAAAAAGAATAAAAAGAAGGAACACCTCCATACCAAATTACCAATCATCTTCATCTCTTTCCTTCCTTTTTTTCACAGACTTCACGCTTCATTTCACACTCACCCTTCTTTATTTCTTTCTCCATCATCTACTATTTATTTTTTTATGTTCCCCATGGAAATCATGCTTTACCTTCCTCCGCGACTAATTTATAAATCTAAATCTCCATTTCATTCAAACACCTCATAAATCATTCTCCTCTCTATTTAATTAAAAATGGTTCGAAACGGTTGTGTTGAGAGTCCGTCTCCACGACCACGAATCCACCAGACACATCCACACGATACGCCTCATTTTCACTCCACTGTTTCCGAAACCAAACTACGTCGTTTTAATTACTTGATTTTCGTGTTTCGTTTTGCTGCCTTTTGCTTTTCGCTATCTGCTATCGTCTTTATGTTCGCTGCTAAATCTGGTTCTCCTCGTTGGTACCACTTCACTGCTTTCCGGTAAACTTCACATCTCTATGATTTTTGTTAATAACTTTAATAATTTTTTTTTTTTTAAAAAAAAAGATAGAATAAATTCGATTATGAATTTTTATAAAAGTAGGAGTATTTCGGTTACTGTTGGTAGCTGTATTTGTAATTCGTTAAAAAAGTTAAAATATCTCGTTATTTTGAGCAATTTATATAGCTAAAAACTCAAATTAGTACTAATTAACAAAGCTATACAGATTCGTGGTAGCGGCAAATGCAATTGTCGCTTTATATTCATTATTTGAAATGTTTGCTACTGCTTGGGAGATTTCTCGAGGTTCAACAATTTTCCCCGAATTCTGTCAAGTCTGGTTCGATTTCGGTCATGATCAGGTATTAACACATTATATTTAATCGTGTTGGAACATTCAAAATGTTCACGGCCATTTATGGCGCTATTTTTATTTATTTATGATAGAAAATGTTAATTATTTGTTGAATTAACCAAAACGGCGTCGTGTACTGTAGGCTTTTGCGTATATGTTGCTGTCGGCGGGATCAGCGGGGACGGAAATGGCGAGGCAGCTGAGAGGGATTGCCACGTGTACGGATAATAATGCGTTTTGTATCCAATCGGATATTGCCATAGCGTTGGGATTCGCCGGATTTTTGTCATTGATGATCTCCTCGTTGTTGTCTGGATTTAGAGTTGCTTGTTTTATAATCAACGGTTCTAGATTTCATGTGTAGTGCTGTTTTAAGTTAGTGAGTTACACTTGATTATTGAACGGTGTGGTGTGTCACGTTTGTTTCCTTCAATGAGTTTGTGCCACGTGGTTATAGTAGTCTAATACGGAGTATATCTTCATGGCTGTTTGGACTTTAAAATGTGTTGCTCCCTACACCTTTTTTCCATTAACATTTCGAGTATAAAACGTGCGAATAAAAATGAGAGAAAATTGTGCGGTTGGTCCCTGTGGTTTATATGAAATAGAGTGTTTGATCCCTGAACTTCATTTTCGGAGTTGTTGGTCCTGTGATTTTCAAAACACGTGTGGTTGGTCCCTGTCAGAGACCAAAAACCCCGAAAATGAAAGTTCAAAACTTGTGTAGTTGGTCCCTGTCACCAACCACACGTGTTTTGAAAATCACAGGGACCAACAACCCCGAAATGAAATTCAGGGACCAAACACCCCATTTCATGTAAACCACGGGAACCAACCGCACAATTTTCTCTGAAAATGACGAGGTAGTATTTCAAGCATAATTTTTTTTTTTTGAAAAGCAGCTTAAGTTTTATTAATCACTGAATATGTACATGAGGATCGAGGGAGCTAAACAATACATACAGTAGCTACAGTAGAAACAGGTATTGGGAGGTAACAACCAATCCCTATACGTGCGTTTGATGAAGCAAATAGAACCGGGTTGGAGAGCCATTATTGCCGCTCTATGATCTTTTTGTTTGAACACCTTGAAATTCATTCGATAGATATAATTTGTATCTCGTTAGGTTAATTGGGGCTCATAGGATTTCAAAATTTCAACTTTCAAGGCATCTGGAATTTACCAACCAAACATAGAATTTCATGAGTTTTGAAATGCAAATCTCTCGAATTCCATTAACCAAACGCACTCTTGTCTTTTTAATAGTGTATAAAGTTGTGTATATAGATAAATATAGATATAGATATAGATATAGATATAGATATAGACAAATTTAAAATACAGATATAGATGTATACAAATGCAAATCTCGGCACATCAACTCTTACTTTTGATTATCACAACCATGGTTTTAATTTGAGTCGCATAGCTTTCACGCCTAGTTATAGAGTAATTGTTGTAATTTGTTGTCAATCATGGAGAAGTTTTCTAAATTCTCTTCATTGTAATTTCCGGGCTTTTCATTCTTGATGAAAAGTTCATGCATTATTTATTTATTATCATTTTTTCGCCCAAAAAAAAAAACAATTGTTGAATTATTATTATTACGAGTATTAAAGTAGGTTCAGCAATGGCTTGGCTGGAACTTTTATTCAGGGCATGGCTGGAACTTTTATTTAGGGCACTATAGTAGAAAGAAGTGGTCGGTTAAACAACTCTTAAACATATATAATGAATGTAATATCCATATAATAAATGTTTTCTGTTTAAATCTAATATAAACTTGTGATTGAAAAATAAACTTAAACTTTGTATATAAAAAATAATCATAAAATCGATTAAACCTGAACCTCATCGTTGTCTGAACGTCATCATACAAAATTTTTACAAGTAATGATCCTATATTAACTGGATGGGCCCATTTATTTAGTCTAAGTTACTAATTGGGCGGGCCAATGGTTGTAAACTGCACAAAGCCACAAACTATTAAAGTAAAATTTTATTTAGGGTGCGCTCTACCCTTTAATTGATCGATGTCATAATTATATATTAATTTATTTAAAAAAATAATACGAAACCTTATATAAAAAAATACTAATCTCTTATAAATTGTAATTTTAATTTTCTATAAAAATTTAAAAAACATTTATTATTACTAATAATAATAATTATTATTAAAAATATAAATACTCAACTTTGAACGAACTTTATTATTATTATTATTTACACTTAATATAATAATTATTATAATTATTATATTATTAATATTCAAATATGGATTCTTTTTACAAAATTAATTACGTTACATATGTATGCGAAAATACATGTCTCTATATATTTGTAAAAACAACGACAAAGTTTCTTAGTCAAACGGGTCATTAAAGTAAATGACTTCAGCATTTACATTCAGTTAATACCTAAAACATGTCATTAAATTGTTTTGTTTAAACAAACCCGTGATTTCACGGGTCATTTCACTAGTTTTCTTTTAAAAGCGTAGCAAATATTTTGGGCAAAATATGGAGGCTTTTGTGCAAATATATGGATGTTTTTTTGGGGAAAATTTGAAGACTTTTGGACAAAATCTAGAGACTTTTGGGCAAAAATAAGGAGACTTTTGGGCATAATTTGAAAGCTGAGATATGGAGGTTGACAAAAAAAAAAAAAATTGACTGGAAGCAAAATAAAAAAATTCTAATTTTTTGCAATAAAAAATAAAAATCTGTGCGCCCCACTTCCGCCCCTGGATGGGCTTGACCTTTCCGAGTTCCCACATCCTCCATGGCTATGCCACTGAGGTTGAGGAGGGTGGAAAGTTACTCGAAGTATATAATCAATGATTTTGTACCAAAACAGACATGAGAGTGATGACACTTGTGTTTTATGAGCCAATAACTATTTTGGTTGTGATAAATTACAGCTGGAGGTTTATTGTTTTATTAATGGTCTTTCATAATGGAGTAATAATTAATTAATAGTTTTAATAATAATAATAATAATAATAATAATAATAATAATAATAATAATAATAATAAACAAAACTGATGATAATAAACACAGTAGATTTTTGGCTGATGATCCACCTATATATGTGTAACATCCCGCCTTTTTCCGTCTACTTTTCCGTTTAACTATTTTAAACTCCGTTATATGTTTATAACATCTTCCGTTAATACGCGTTTCAAATTATCTCGTTCAAGTAATTTAACGCACCCGACTACAACTTGAGGGACTTGTTTTGCCAAAACCCCAAAATGGTGACTAGCACTTGACTAGTCAACCATCTTCCACCTCCATTTTTCATTTTCTTTTCTCTTTTCATTCTCTACTTTCATATTTTCTTTAAATTCATCAAAAAGCAAATCATCATCCATACTAAATCGATCAAGCTTCGAGCCAAACAAATTACATATTTGAACTCCTCGTGATCTCCTCTTCGATTCCATACCAATCTCATTGCATTTGGGTAACTTTCTAAAATCACTAATTTTTGTGTTTTTGAGATTTTTTGAGTTACAAGGTTGTTAATTAGTATCTATGGCTCTAGTCTAACAAGATTATGTGTTTGAATTGCTTGATTTGTTGTTTGGAAGTAACTTGCATGAACTAGCAAAATGGGTGTGTTTAATCTTGAGTTTTAGATGATTAAATGTTGTTAAATGTTATAAATGCATGTATTAAATGTGTTCCTAGTGTTACTAGCTTCATTTTGATGTATAGGTTGCATGAGAAAACTCTAAGAACTTGTTTAGTGATTTTTGGTGGAATTGAGCTAGGGTTTAATGAACTTGAAATGATTATTTGATGCATTGATTGCCATGATTTGTTGTTAGTAAGTTATTAGTTGTATTGTATGCTCAATTACCTACAAAATGGCATGTCATATGTATGCATTGAATGCCTAAATCATTAAATGTGCATTGGTGAGTTTGAAGCATTAATGTGTGCATTGAATGATCACTTGGTTTGAAAACTCGGTTGTTACAAATGAGGTTTTTGATTGATGAATTGTGTTTAGTTGCATTCTACGTCAAAAGAGCTTTCCAACGATATAAGGTGCGAGTCCTAAGTGTTAGCGGTTTGTGTTTTATGCACAAAAAGGTTTTGGATTGAGACTTGAACATTTGGGACTGGCCAGGCACCAGCACCCGGCCTTTGCCGCGGCGCGGTCCTTTCCTGTCGCGGCGCGACATATAAGGGGGCCAGGTTCTGACCTCCTTGTCCCAAATGTGAAAAATGTTTGGCCCGTTCTAGACCTCCGATTCACATGAGACTTGTTCTAACATGCTTATATATGAATACAAACCTCAGAAAAATAGTTCGGGACCCGACCTGAACGTGTTGACTTTCGTTGACTTTGACCGACCAAAGTTTGACTTTTTGTCAAACTTAACCAAATGATTATGCAACCTTCCTAACTTGTTTCTGTACTTGTATCTTGCATGAAACTTGACAATTTGATTCACATGCTACATAATCGAGTCGTAACGAGCCATAGGACTAATTAAACATCTTTGACCTATCGTATTTACCGTTATTGATACGACCTATTGGTTTAGGTCAAGACTAGCACTATCCTTCGCACACGTTACTTTGTGAAGTACTTTTCATACGTGCACTCAAGGTGAGATCATAGTCCCATCTTTCAACAACTTTTATGCTTTAAACTATGGGATGAGAAACATATACGTATCATACTTTTACACTTGAACACAAGTACGAAAACGAACATTCCACGTACGGGTTTGAACAAAAAGCCTCAATTCAATTATCATTAGTTACACTTGCAGGGTGTAAACGTGAACTTATATTATGTGATCACATGGGCTTGACGAGCCTCATTCGGACGGTTCGCTACCGTTAGCGGATGAAATATATTTTCGGGTCTAGTGTATGTTCTAACACTACGCGAAGGGTGCAAAACAGTTAAGTTTGATAATTGGGTGCCCGCGAAACAAATAACAACTTTGGAATGCAAATGATTTAGATAATCATATTATATTAAATCTTGTGGTTCAAATGCAACGTTTACTAAAACACCTATGATTTCACCAACGTTTTCGTTGACAGTTTTCTATATGTTTTCTCAGGTCCTTGAAAGCTACTTGATACATGCTTCCGCACTCTTTTTGATACGTGCTTGGATGTCGAGTATACATGCATAGATGGAGCGTCTTTTGACTACTTTAAATTGTGTCGCATAGGTTTCATTCGTACGTTAAACATTGTAATGTAACTAGTCTTTCGAACTACATTTGTAAACTTGAAACATCCTTTTTCTTATAAAATAAATGCGACATATTTTGGTCAAAAGTCATAATAAAGACTTATGACCACGCAACGGGACCGAAGTAGTCGGCGCCGTCAAACATAATTTGGTCGGGTCGCTACAGATGGTATCAGAGCGTTGGTTGTAGGGATTTAGAGTTCATTGGTGTCAACCCCGAGTCATAGGGTACATTGGTGAGTCTAGACTACAACCGGCATATAGACTTGAAGTAGGAATTACTTGACTATTTGTGCATTTATACTCGAACGCTTCTACTCATATCTACTCTTATTTCATCTAAATCTCACGTTGTTTAATTTGATTGACACGCCACCTTGACTATATGAAATAATGTCGAATGCACATATGAATCAGGGTAATATAATTTCCGGGATTATATTACGGTGACTCATATGAACGTTCCGACATTATGACATAAAGAATTTAAGGCGAGTCAAGGAAAATTTTCTCTCTATCTTTATTCCATATCACGGTTAGTATTATTTAGAATACTAACCAACGGTATTCTTTTGTTTTGAAGGAACAATGCCTCCCCGCCGTGTACGACGCCGTGAAACACCCGAACAAGCTCTACAACGCATGATAGCCACCGCCGTAGATGCGGCCATGGCCGGTCACTCATCCAACAACAATAACAATAATAATAACAACAACCAAAACAACAACAACAACAACAACAACAACAATGGAGCCGGTAACTCAAACGAGGGATGCTCCTATAAAGCCTTCATGGGGTGCAAACCTCACACTTTTGATGGAACCGGGGGACCGGTTGTGCTCACCCGATGGTTTGAGCAAACGGAAGCCGTCTTTAGCATAAGTGGTTGTCGGGACCAAGACAAGGTCAAATACTTCACTCACACTTTCGCCGGTGTCGCTCTTACATGGTGGAATACTTATGTACAATCGGTGGGTACCGATGAAGCTCACGCCCTCTCTTGGGCCGATTTAAGGGAAAAGATGGTCATCGAATATTTCCCTCGCGAAGAAACCCGAAAGCTCGAACAAGAGCTAAGAACCTTGGAGGCGGTCGGAAACGATCTCAATGCCTATAATCAACGATTCGCCGAACTATCCTTGATGTGCCCAAACCTCGTGAACCCCGAATCTCAAAGGGTCGAACTTTATATGTATGGTCTTCCAAAGAGCATCAAACAAGGGGTGATGTCATCCAAACCCGCTAACCTACAACAAGCTTTGAACATGGCCCGCCAATTGATCGAAACGGTTGACGAAATCGTAGTACCGGCGCCTAAAGTCGAGGACAAGTCGGGTAACAACAAAAGAAAATGGGAAGCCCCTCAATCAAGCAACAACTACAACAACAACTTCACCAAAAAGCCTTTCACCTCCGACGCCAAGAAAAGTTATGGCGGAAATAAACCCTTTTGCAACAAATGCCACAAACACCACTATGGTGAATGTAGCAATCTATTTTGCCACCGGTGCCAAAAGGGTGGTCATGTGGCCAACGATTGTAGAAGTGCCGCCCCCGTCGCTCAAAAGGTGCCCAATGCACCAAAATCGGGTACTTGTTATGAATGTGGCCAAACGGGTCATTTTAGAAATGCCTGTCCGAAGAAGAAAGCCAACCCCAACACACGCGGCCGAGCTTTCAACATCAACACCGAGGAAGCCCGAGATGACAATGAATTAGTCACGGGTACGTTTCTCCTCAACAACACTTATGTTACTTGTTTATTCGATTCGGGTGCCGATAAGAGTTTTGTATCCAAGACTTTGACTCATTCTTTTAGCACTCCACCACTTCCACTAGATACCACTTATACCATTGAAGTGGCTAACGGGAAACTATTAAGTGCCGACACATATTACCGGGGGTGTACGTTAAACATTTTGGGTAAGGAATTTGAAATTGACTTGATACCCATGGAACTAGGAAGCTTTGATGTAATAATCGGTATGAATTGGTTAGTCAAAACGAAATCTCACATCCTTTGTGATCTTAACGCAATCCGAATTCCTATCGAGAATGGTGAACCTTTGATTGTTTATGGCGATAAGAGTTGCACCAGACTCAACCTCGTTTCGTGCCTTAAAGTTAGAAAACTACTCCGTAAGGGTTGTTTTGCGATCCTTGCCCACGTTAAGAAAGTCGAGTCCGATGAGAAGCATATCGATGATGTGCCTATTGTTAGTGACTTTTTCGATGTATTTCCCGACGAATTGCCGGGTCTTCCACCCCATCGACCGGTTGAATTCCAAATCGATCTTATTCCGGGAGCCGCACCCATAGCACGTGCACCATATAGACTCGCTCCATCCGAAATGCAAGAATTGCAAAGTCAAATCCAAGAACTACTTGATCGTGGTTTTATCCAACCTAGCCATTCACCTTGGGGCGCTCCGATTTTGTTTGTTAAAAAGAAAGACGGATCCCTACGAATGTGCATTGATTATCGTGAACTAAACAAATTGACGGTTAAGAACCGATATCCTCTTCCTCGCATCGATGACCTCTTTGATCAATTACAAGGGTCTTGCGTATATTCAAAAATCGATCTCCGCTCGGGTTATCATCAATTAAGGGTTAAGGGGGAAGATGTCTCCAAAATCGCTTTTCGAACTCGTTATGGTAGTTATGAATTTCTTGTAATGCCATTTGGTCTCACTAACGCACCGGCGGTGTTCATGGATCTTATGAACCGCGTGTGCAAACCGTATCTTGACAAAAATTCGTTATCGTGTTCATCGATGATATTTTGGTCTATTCAAAAAGCGAAGAAGAACACGAGGAACACCTCCGACTTGTGCTTGAACTTTTAAGACAAGAAAGACTCTATGCCAAATTCTCCAAGTGTGAATTTTGGTTGAAGGAAGTTCAATTTCTTGGTCATGTTGTAAGTGACCAAGGTATTAAAGTCGATCCATCAAAAATCGAAGCCATTAGTAAATGGGAAACTCCTACTACTCCGACTCACATTCATCAATTCTTGGGTCTCGCCGGGTACTATCGTAGATTCATCGAAAACTTCTCTTTGGTTGCACGTCCTCTAACCGCATTAACTCACAAGGGAAAGAAATTCATTTGGGCGACCGAGCAAGAATCCGCGTTCCAAATCTTGAAGACAAAGCTTACCACCGCTCCTATCTTGTCACTTCCCGAAGGCAACGATGATTTTGTTGTGTATTGCGACGCCTCGAAACATGGTTTTGGGTGTGTGTTGATGCAACGAACGAAAGTCATTTCTTATGCTTCTCGACAACTCAAAATTCATGAACGAAACTACACGACACATGATCTCGAACTCGGAGCCGTTGTCTTTGCACTTAAAATGTGGATACACTATCTTTATGGAACCAAGAGTACTATCTTTACCGATCACAAAAGTCTCCAACACATCTTCGATCAAAAGCAACTAAACATGAGACAACGAAGGTGGATTGAAACCTTAAACGATTACGATTGCGAACTTCGTTACCATCCCGGGAAGGCAAACATAGTAGCCGATGCCTTAAGTCGAAAAGAAAGAGCGGTGCCTCTTCGTGTCCGAGCCTTAAACATCACCATCCACACCAACCTTAATAGCCAAATTCGGGTAGCCCAAGATGAGGCTCTCAAGGATGAAAACGTTTCACACGAGCTCTTGAACATTCTCGTCTCTCGATTCGAAACTGAGGAAACCGGACTCCGATATTTCGCCGGAAGGATTTGGGTGCCTAGTTATGGGAACCTACGAAGTCTCATTTTAGATGAAGCCCATAAGTCACGATACTCGATCCACCCCGGTGCCAATAAGATGTACCACGACCTTAAACAACAATATTGGTGGCCGAACATCAAAAGGGACGTAGCTACTTATGTTTCCAAGTGTTTGACATGTTCCAAAGTCAAAGCCGAACACCAAAGACCGTCCGGACTACTTCAACAACCCGAGATCCCGCAATGGAAGTGGGAAAGGATAACGATGGATTTTATCACCAAACTACCAAAAACGACGGGCGGTTATGATACCATTTGGGTTATTGTTGACCGTCTCACCAAATCCGCACACTTTCTTGCCATGAAGGAGACCGACAAAATGGAGAAACTTGCGCAACTTTACATTAAAGAAATCGTAGCCCGACACGGTGTACCTTTATCGATTATCTCCGACCGAGATGGCCGTTTTGTTTCTAGATTTTGGCGTACCTTGCAAGAAGCGTTGGGAACGCGTTTAGACATGAGCACCGCATATCATCCTCAAACCGATGGACAAAGTGAACGTACAATTCAAACCTTGGAGGACATGTTACGAGCTTGCATGGTTGATTTTGGAAAAGCTTGGGACAAGCACTTACCTCTCGCCGAGTTCTCTTACAACAATAGTTATCACGCGAGTATTAAAGCCGCACCTTTTGAAGCGCTATACGGCCGAAAATGTCGTTCACCTCTTTGTTGGGCCGAGGTAGGCGACGTGCAAATCACCGGACCCGAACTCATTCACGAAACCACCGAGAAGATCGTACAAATCCGAGATAGGCTTCGGACGGCCCAGAGTCGTCAAAAGTGCTACACCGACAAAAGACGCAACGACCTCGAATTTCAAGTCGGTGACTGAGTAATGTTAAAAGTTGCACCTTGGAAAGGTGTAATCCGTTTTGGGAAACGCGGGAAGCTAAATCCGCGGTATATTGGTCATTTCGAAATCTTGGAGCGTATTGGAAACGTTGCTTATCGTTTAGATCTTCCGCCTCAATTGAACTCCGTTCATCCTACCTTCCATGTATCTAACTTGAAAAAGTGTCTTTCCGAAACCGATATCGTCATCCCTCTCGAGGAACTTACTATTGATGACAAGCTTCATTTTGTGGAGGAACCGGTTGAAATTGTGGACACCTCCGTCAAGATATTGAAACAAAGCCGAATCCCGATTGTTAAAGTCCGTTGGAACGCCAAAAGAGGACCCGAGTTTACTTGAGAAAGGCAAGATCAAATGCAAAAGAAATACCCTCATTTATTCCCAATTCCGGAAACGCAGGATTCCGAGGAAGAGACAACGATTACTACGCATGCTTAATTTCGGGACGAAATTTCTTTTAAGGAGTAGGTAATGTAACATCCCGCCTTTTTCCGTCTACTTTTCCGTTTAACTATTTTAAACTCCTGATGTTATGCGAGGTGTATACGAAATAGTTTATATTTTACTAGGAAACACTATTAAATACGATACAATTTTACACAAGATATTTATTTATTTATAGAATGGATATACTTAAACCTTGCTACAACACTTATAGGCAGTGTACCTAATCGTACAGTAGTGTAGTTTTTAGTAAGTCCGGTTCGTTCCACAGGGAAATCTTTAAACAAAGCTCAACGCTATATTAGTTTACTTTTATAAAAATACAAATATATATAAGTAATATTATTATTATAAAGGGGGGTTTTTTACCGTTTAATGACCGGTTTGTCGATTTTAAGACTTTAGTCGCAGTTAAAACCTAATGTAAAATATAAAATAAATACAAGACTTAAATAAAAGCGTAAAGTAAATAACGATAATGAAATTGCGAATAATAAAAGTGCGATAAAATAAAATTGCGATAATTAAAAAGTACGATAATTAAAAGTGCGATTAAATAACAATAAATAAAAGTGCGATAATTAGAAGTGCAATTAAATATAAAATAAAGGAAATTAAATATGAAATAAAAGAATTATGCTTATTTAAACTTCCGTAATCATGATGTTTGACGTGTTGATTTTAGTTTTATGCCCATGGGTTAATTGTCCTTTGTCCTGGATTATTTAATATGTCCGTCTGGTTTTTGTCCATAACAGTCCATCAGTCATAAATATAAAGTGCGAGTGTCCTCGTCAAATTATTATTATACCCGAAGTTAAATATTCCAACTAATTGGGGATTCGAATTGTAACAAGGTTTTAATACTTTGTTTAATGAATACACCAGGTTATCGACTGCGTGTAAACCAAGGTTTTACTACTTTGCTAACAATTACACCAATTACCCTTGAATGTAATTTCACCCCTGTTTTAATTATTCTAGTGGCTATTAATCCATTCCCGTGTCCGGTTAAATGAACGATTATTCGTACATATAAATACCCCGCCCATCGTGTCCGATCGAGTGTATATGGTAATTTATAGGGACGCCCAATTGTAAATCTTTATATTAACATTAACAAACTATCATTTAGTTAAACAAATATAAAGCCCATTAATAGCCCATAGTCTAATTTCCACAAGTGTCGTTCTTTTGTCCAAACCCCAATTATGGTACAAAGCCCAATTACCCAATTTTAGTAATTAGCCCAACATCATGATTACTTCGTTTTAAATAAGCATAATAATAACTTAGCTACGAGACATTAATATAAAAAGGTTGAACATAACTTACAATGATTAAAAATAGCGTAGCGTTACACGGACAGAATTTCGACTTACACCCTTACAATATTCGCTAACATACCCTTATTATTAGAATTATAATTAAAATTAAAATATAAATTATATATATATATATATATATATATATATATATATATATATATATATATATATATATATATATATATATATATATATATATATCGTATATATGAGAAAAGAGAGAAATAGATTATGAATTGCGATCAGAATTCGGTTGCTTTTATAGGAAAAGTTGAAATTTGGGGCTCCGCGACTCGCGGCAAAATCCTCTTCAAACTCCGCGAGTCGCGGAGAATGAATTTACAGCTCACACCCTTGGAGTCTTTCTCTGCCGACGGTTTTATAATATATATATAATATATATATAATTAATATAATTAATTATATATTATATTATATTTATATACATAGTTAACTTGTAATTTTTAGTCCGTTGCGTCGAGCGTTAAGAGTTGACTCTGGTCCCGGTTCCGGATTTTCGAACGTCCTTGCGTACAATTTTATATTTTGTACTTTGCGTTTTGAATCTTGTACTCTTGTAATTTTGAGACGTTTCTTATCAATAATTGGAACCTTTTTGATTGTCTTTTGTACTTTTGAGCTTTTTGGTCATTTTCGTCTTCAATTCGTCGAATCTGTCTTTTGTCTTCACCTTTTATTATTTAAACGAATATCACTTGTAAATAGAACAATTGCAACTAAAAGCTTGTCTTTCTTGAGGAATAATGCTATGAAATATATGTTCGTTTTTAGCATTATCAAATATTCCCACACTTGAGCGTTGCTTGTCCTCAAGCAATATCGTCTTGAAATACTAGAATCACTTCTTTATTTTTCACACTTTGTACATCAGTGATTTCTATATGGCAGTATAAACAATGGTAGTAACGATATGGTTTACAGTCCCACATGACTATAAAAATTTAGATCCATTAAGGAAATTGGATCTTTATGAAAACATTTGATCTTTTAAAAATTAAATCTAGTTTTTACCCTAGATAAGTTTTCCGGGATAACCCTTTACCGGTGTTTGCAAAATATTTTTGTGGGTTTGGTGGGTTTCAGATTTGAAAATTTTAGCTCAAACTTGCGGTTTTGTGTCACCCACTTGCTAACCTTGTATTTGGAAAGCAACACGTCCAGTTTACTTGTCCCGTATATTACCTTTTGGTAAACTACCGTCCGGTTGAAAGGAAAGCGTTGAACAAGCAACTGTTAAGGCAATGTCCCCTTACATGCTTTTAATTATGATCTATAACGTGTCGGACGCAATTACTATCCTTGGTAGGAGCAATAGTAAAGCTCACCCTTATAATTTTTCGGTATGGCACAAGGTCCTGTCTTTGACCACTATGCAACCACCGTTCTTACGGTTGACACCCGATTTAGTTCAGGTGACCTAATGAATTCCAGGTGAATTCCTAGGATTTTACGTTCAATGGTAATGAACGCATTGAAAATAGGGTTTTCAGAAAACAAATCGGTTTGTAATTTTGATCAAAATATTTTCTCGTTCAAGCTCGAGTTTAGATATCATTGAATTCCATGAGTTTGAATTCTCAATCTTTAGGGTCAATCTCTAGGATTGAGTAATATCAGTCTTAAAAGCTAATTTTTAATCTTTAAGGAGATTATCCTTTCTGGGGATCTGATTCATTAGTCTTATCCAGCTAATTTGCATGGTGCCCCCTATTTTACAAGATAAATCCTTCTCATGGTTAGGATAAATCTGACCACTTGGCGACCCTGTTTAATGCTGAGGTCCGTGGATTTCCAACCGATTTTAGTGATGACTTTTCTAGATTTTTCGTCAACCTACAGCTGGTCTGGACGACAACTTCATGACCTAAATCAAGAAGCGCGTGTCTTTTTCGGAAGACTTTACTTCCTTTTAATGATGGAATTGATTCATCGTGTAGATCCATCTCTTCTTTTCTTTCATCGGGTAAAACAGTTTAGTTTAGTCCAAAGCAAAAGTATTTTCAGTTATTTGTTACAAATATATGTGACATATGTTTAAGATAACTTGGTAAATTTTCCCACACTTGGCTTTTATTTTCCTTTTTATCGTCCTCTATTCCAGTTTAAATGAATTTTAACATTTTAGTTTGTTTCTCAATTTATGTCCTTTCCGAGGTAACAATAATTTCGGTGTTAAAACCTAGTTTTATCGTTCATAAATATGTATAAACATGATTTTGAATTCATTTAATTGAAAATTTTAAAATTTTTTACTAGAATTGGGTAGTCAGTATATAAGACTAGGGCTGTTCTTTTTTATCAGAGAGCATTAGATTCTAATACAACTACTGCTTTACTAGTATTTTTAATGGTAACCAAGTGTTAAAATCCGAAAGAATTTAACCCCTTCCCACACTTACGATCTTGCAATGCCCTCATTTGCAAGAAATCAGTAACAATTTAAATTATTAAGGGTGATTTGTGTGAAAATGATTAAATTTTACCAAAGTTTCCAAATATATTGGCGTTTGTTTGCTGAATGATAAATGGTGCACATCATTTGTTCATTCCGTCTTGTTGTTATTTCACATATATTTTGCATCTTGTCGTCAAAATTAGTTGCTTTTGCTGAACTTAATGCCAGTCTTTGAAAATGCGTTGTTTTACCCTGTTGTGTACATAAGATAAACTGCAAACATATATACATATTTTTGAAGTTTGGTATATTACCCCACATTCAAAAATTATTAAAATCTAAGAATAAAAGTTAGATAATTATAAAAATGATTACAATATTAACAAAAGTATTAAACGTATCAATAATTACAAATTACAAAATAAAAAAATAATAAGTAAACTAAGGATGATATTGGTACCAATAGGGGTTACAGGCATAACCATAAGTGCTATAGAATGCTTCGGCAGGGTCATACGTAGGATACGGTGGCTGCATCTCTATAGACCAAGGAGGGAAGATGGGTTTCGGTGTAGGAATATAGTTTCTACCTATATGTTGGCAATGAGCTATGATTTGGTTCTGATGAACTTGCCAATCTTTAAATGCTCTCTGTCTAGCATTTTCGTATTCCTGAGAAGCTATAAACCTATGCATTTCTTGCATCTCATTCCCCCCTCCTACATTACCTTGCTGCTGGTTTCTCTCCACCTGTGGATGTCTACCATGGTATCGTACTGCGGCGTTATTTCGCCTTTTCAAAACTTTCGCACCATGGTATACATTTAAACCTATAGTATCGCGGGGTTCTGGTTCTTACACTAATAATCCCCCCCGACTTATATCCACACCGAGATATTCACCAATCAAAGTAATAAAAATACCACCTCCTATTATGCTATGTGGTCGCATCCCCCGAACCATAGCTGATAAATAATAACCCACACAATATGGTATACTTACAGCGCTTTGTGGGTCTCGAATACACATATGGTAAAACAAATCTTGTTCATTTACCTTTTCTTTGTTTTTACCCCTTTGTGTAATCGAATTAGCTAAAAACCTATGTATCACTCTTAATTCGGCTCTATCTATATCCAAATAAGAGTAATTTCCCCCTTTGAAACGGTGATGGCTTGTCATTTGACTCCACACACCGTGTGTATCAAAATTCTCATCTATCTTTCTACCGTTTAGTATCAATCCTCTACAATCGGCAGACGCTAACTCCTCAGGCGTATATATACGTAAAGCCTGAGCCATGTCCAGTAAAGACATGTGGCGCATCGAACCGCCTAACAAAAATCTAATAAAAGAACGATCGGTTAAACTAGCTACCCGATCATTCAACTCTATACTACATAACAATTCTTCACACCATACTTTATATACAGGTCTACGTATGGTGAATAAACATACCCAGTCATTAAAAGAAGAATTACCATACCTCTGTACAAGTAATTCCCTAATTGGCCCGGCCAATTCTACAGCTTCTAAAGGTCCCCATTCTATGACCCTTGGTACCTCAACAACCTTAGAATGAAGAGTATGCAAACCCCTTTGATATTTTGGATAATCTATCCAAAGTCTGTCAAATCTCAGGTTCGGGTGCAACTCTTCCAAGTGCATATCGGAAAAGGTCATGACTGGATGAGGTATATCCTGCTTGTAGTAGTTATCCACCTCCTGTTGTTCCAAATTCTCAGCAGGAGCATTGCGGGCTTGGGATGAAGATTCACCCCTTTCATTCTGCAAAACACATCAAACACAATTTTTGTGCATCCAAATATGCATTAGTGTCAGCAAAATCATCAATCAAAATAATTACAATGACATTATCAATTTATATCAAACTTAAGCTCATTTTTACATTTTTATCAAATCTACACTTTTTCAAATAAGCATATACGAAAATGTTCGCCAAGTTCATAAGCATTCAACTCAAATAACATGTCAAAATAATCATTACTAGCAATCAAACAAGTCTCAAATGGCATTATCTTTCAAAAATCAAGTTCATGAATTTTAGACTTGAAAAAGTCCACTTTAATTCTCAAAATCATGTTTAGGCTCAAAGTTTGGATCATTTAACTACCTAGACATGTTACACTACTTATTTTAGCAACAATTCATGACAAAAATCGGCCATAACCTGTTTATATCAAAAAGCCCCAAATTTGCTCAAGAACACAAACCCTAGATTATTCAAAATTTGAAGTTTAAGGCTTCTAATCATGTTAAACAGCATCAATCTAGGTTATACAAGCATAATACATAAACAATTTAAGTCTAATTACACTAAAAAGCATCAAAATCAATTTGGGGAAAAAATAGCTCAAGAACACCAAATTTCGAATTAAATGGTGTTTAGGTGTAGAAATTTACCGTTTTTCTTGAGTAATTCTTAGATAGCATCCTTCTCAACATGATTTTAGCAAAAGATTTGGTGATTAACGGTTAAAAATTGTGATTTTGGGGTGTATTTTTCGGGTTTTTCGGGTGCAGTTTTTCGCAGTTATTTTTGAGTTGGGGGTTGGACTGATCAGTTTGCAGCTCTTTATTTTTTTTCTGATTTCCGACCCCTCCGCGAGTTGCGGCGAAATGCACTTCAAACTCCGCGACTCGCGGAGTTTGTTTGTTTTTTTTTTTTTTTTTTTTTATAATCATTAACTTTTGAAAACAATTAAGAAATTAATTTTAAAATTTTGTTTCCCTTATTATTTAGGACGAGGTCGTTTCGGATCGATGTCCTAGTCCGTCTCTCGACAAAATTTTAAAATTTGTCTTTTTGTAGCGATTGTTTTAAAAGCTAAGATTTTTGAGTTTTTTAATGTTTTTGGCATACTTTAAATCAATAAGATTAAAAATAATGATAATAAAAGTTCTCGTCCCTCCCTTGGGTAAAGCAATTTCGGTTCAAAGACCTAGTCTTCAACTTACGACGAATTTTAAAAATCATATTCTTAACTTAATGAGATAAAGTAAATTTTTGTTTTTAAATTCACACAACTTAAATATGAAATTCAAAATTAATATTAAAAATTCACACCAAACTTAAAATTTGAAATGCATAAAATTAAAAATTTATATTTTAAAAATTAAAAATTCACACCAAACTTAATTTAAAAATTTATAAATTCATATCAAACTTATATTAATTTTTCAAATATTTACAATTTTAAATATATTGTTTTTACAAAGTTTACAATATTAATTTAAGATTTAAATATTAATTTTTTAAAAACATGGTAAAAAATAAAATTAAAAATCTTTTTGTCTTTTTATCCCACTTTAATCAATCAAATATTATCAAAAATATGCGCCCCTCTTTTCGGTAAAGTAATTTCGGTTCCAAGACCTAATTTAACTCATGACGAATTTTTGAAATATTTTGGGTTGATTGATTAAAGATATTTATACCTTAAGAATAAACGTTAAATTTCGTAGTGATGTAATAAATTTTTGAATGATATCAATAATTTCGGTCGCCAAACCTAATTTTATTCAATACCAATTTAATACTTTTTAGCGAACAAATTAGCGTTTATTATCAAAAGGTTAAAAATAAAAATAAAAATAAAAACTGTACAGACATACCTGTGAAATAGATTTCTTAGTTATATGATCTATCCCATTCATAAGATAGTCGGTTTAATTGGTTTTCCATGGCTACATAGGCGTAACCTCGAGCATTCAGTATCTTTTCTTCTAAACATATGAACGGTCCGTCTCTGCATAAAGTAACAAATTCGGTATTTGAATAGGTTTGATTATTTGAACATTTACCTCCATGTAACCATTTTCCGCATTTGTGACATCGTTCTAGGTGTCGTGCTCTTCTTTTCGCTGCGGATTTTGATTTTCCTTTACCAAATTGTAACTTATTATCTTCGCATCTGGATTCTTTTCTAACTCCGTCCATTCTTTCTCTGATTACTGATACTATTTCACTCGGGAGTATGTCATTATTACGTTTAGTGATCAAAGCGTGTAGCATTAGACCATGGTTTAGTTCACAGGCAGTCTTCATTTTGTAAAAACCTAAAAAAAAATAAAAATTCAGAATGGGGGAAGAAGACTAGTTCTTTAGGGTCTGCTAGGGAAAGACCATTCGGGTTCCATTTTCGAGAACTACACGAAAACAGACAATCTAACTCTAACAGAAATACATATTATCCTTTAAAGACTTGATTCTCCCCACACTTAGTTAGCTGTGGTGTCGAAATTGTGATTAACTTCGTTGTCAACTTCCATCGGACCATGTATGTAATGTTTAACTCTGTGACCATTAACTTTAAATTCAATCCCATTTGAATTTATCAATTCTATCGTTCCGTATGGGAAAACTCTTTTGACTATGAATGGTCCAGACCATCTTGATTTCAATTTTCCAGGAAATAGCTTGAATCGTGAATTGAAAAGAAGAACTATGTCTCCTTCTTTAAATTCTTTTGAACTTCTGATTCTTTTATCATGCAATTTCTTCGTTCTTTCTTTATAGATTAACGAATTTTCGTATGCTTCATGTCTTAATTCTTCTAATTCGTTTAGTTGACTTAATCGTAGACGTCCGGCTTCATGTAAATCAAGATTACATGTTTTCAAAGCCCAAAATGCTTTGTGTTCAATTTCTACTGGAAGATGACATGCTTTTCCATAAACAAGTCTAAAAGGTGTGGTTCCAATTGGAGTTTTGTAGGCTGTTCTAAAAGCCCAGAGTGCATCCTCCAATTTAATGGACCATTCCTTCGGATTTGATCCTATCGTTTTCTCTAGAATACGTTTTAAAGCTCGGTTGATATTTTCAACTTGTCCACTTGTTTGTAGATGATATGCGGTGGAGATTTTATGAGTTACTCCATATCTTTTAAGAACTTTCTCAAGTTGATTATTACAGAAATGAGTACCCCGATCACTTATTAAAGCTTTCGGTGTTCCAAACCTTGCAAAAAGACGTTTTAAAAAATTGACTACAACTCGTGCATCGTTAGTTGGGAGAGCTTGTGCTTCCGCCCATTTAGATACATAATCAATGGCTACGAGTATATATAGATTATTATGAGATTTTGGAAATGGACCCATAAAGTCAATACCCCAAATGTCAAATACTTCACATACTTGGATGACATTTTGTGGCATTTCATCACGTTGACTTATTTTTCCGGCCCTTTGACATGCATCACAGGATTTGCAAAGAAGGTATGCGTCTTTGTAAATTGTAGGCCAATAGAATCCAGCTTGATAAACTTTTCTTGCTGTTAGTTGAGGCCCATAATGCCCTCCTGTTGGTCCTGTGTGACAATGGTTTAAAATTTTACTAGCTTCATCTCCAAATACACATCGGCGTATTATTCCATCGGGACAACTTTTAAACAGATGTGGATCTTCCCAGAAATAGTGTTTTATATCACTGAAGAATTTCTTTCGTCTTTGGTACGATAATCCTTTTTCAAGGAATCCACAAACTAAGTAGTTTGCATAGTCTGCAAACCATGGGATTTCATTATAATCTATCTTCAATAGATATTCATCAGGAAAGTTGTCTTGTATGGCTGATTCATTTAGAACTTCTAATTCGGGATTTTCAAGACGAGAAAGATGATCAGCGGCGAGATTTTCTGCTCCTCTTTTATCTCGGATTTCAATATCAAACTCTTGTAAGAGTAAGATCCAACGGATTAATCTTGGTTTAGCATCTTGTTTTGAAAATAGGTATCTAAGAGCAGAATGGTCGGTATAGACCACCGTTTTTGCTAGAACGAGATATGATCGAAATTTGTCAAAAGCAAAGACAATAGCAAGGAGTTCTTTTTCAGTAGTTGTATAGTTTGTTTGTGCTCCTTGTAATGTCTTACTAGCATAATATATAGGTTGAAATCGTTTTTCAATCCTTTGTCCTAAAACGGCTCCCATTGCAAAATCACTTGCATCGCACATTAGTTCAAATGGTAGATTCCAATTTGGTGTTATCATGATCGGCGAATTAGTGAGTTTCTCTTTAAGAATATTAAAAGATTTGATACATTCATCTGAAAAGATGAATGGAGCATCCTTTTCTAGGAGTTTATTCATAGGAGTGGCAATTTTAGAAAAATCTTTTATGAAACGTCGGTAAAAACCGGCATGCCCTAGAAAACTCCTAACTCCTCTAACATTGGTGGGATGTGGAAGTTTAGCAATTACATCTACTTTAGCTCTATCCACTTCAATTCCTTCTTTTGAAATTTTATGTCCAAGAACGATGCCTTCTTTAACCATGAAATGGCATTTCTCCCAATTAAGTACTAGATTTGATTGTTCGCATCTAATTAGCATTCGTTCCAGAATAACTAGACATGATTTAAATGTATCACCGAAGACTGAAAAGTCATCCATGAATACTTCCATGCATTCTTCTATCATGTCGTGAAAAATCGCCATCATATACCTTTGAAAGGTTGCAGGGGCGTTACAAAGTCCAAATGGCATGCGTTTGTAAGCAAAAGTACCATAAGGGCAAGTGAATGTGGTTTTCTCTTGATCTTCGGGTGCTATTGGAATTTGAAAATATCCGGAAAATCCATCTAGAAAACAATAGTAACTATTTCCGGCTAATCTTTCCAACATTTGATCTATGAAAGGTAAGGGAAAGTGATCTTTTCTGGTGGCGTCATTTAATTTTCTATAATCAATACATACACGCCATCCTGTTACAGTCCTAGTAGGAATAAGCTCATTTTTCTCATTTGTAATGACAGTCATGCCACCCTTCTTAGGTACGCATTGAACTGGGCTTACCCATGGACTATCAGAGATTGGATAAATTAAACCTGCATCTAGCAGTTTAATAATCTCTTTCTTAACTACATCTTGCATATTAGGATTTAGTCTTCGTTGGCGTTGCACATACGTTTTATGACCTTCTTCCATAAGGATTTTATGTGTGCAATACGAAGGACTTATTCCTTTAATATCATGAATCTTCCATGCAATGGCTGGTTTATGAGCTTTCAACACAGAAATGAGTTGTGATTTCTCATTTTCAGTAAGAGAAGATGATATTATTATAGGTAATTCAGATTCACCATGTAAATAAGCGTATTCCAAATGGTTTGGAAGTGGCTTTAACTCTAATTTCGGAGGTTCTTCTATCGATGATTTATATCGATATCTGTCTTCTTCTTTTAGCATTTGAATTTCTTCTGTTGTTGGTTCATATCCATTAGCTATAAGTGTAGCTAACATTTCAGCTTCATCAATTGGTTCATTACCTTCTCCTAAAGAACATTCTCCTGTTCCTTGTAATTCTGGAAATTCTTCTAATAATTCTGCATGTGCATCTATAGTTTGAATATAATAACATGTATCATCTGCAGATTGTGGTTGTTGCATTGCTCTATCAACTGAAAAGGTAACACTCTCATCCTCTATACTTAGGGTCAGTTTCTTATCGAACACGTCTATCATTGCTTTAGCCATGTTTAAGAATGGTCTTCCTAATATGAGAGGAACTTGAGAATATTCTTCCATGTCCAAAACAACAAAATCTACTAGAAATACTAAAGTACCAACTTTAACTAGCATGTTCTCCATTATCCCTCTAGGATATTTTATTGATCTATCTGCTAGTTGTATGCTTATTCTGGTTGGTTTCAATTCTCCAAGGTCTAGTTTAGCGTATAGTGAATACGGCATTAGATTTATACTAGCACCTAAGTCTGCCAATGCTTCTATTGAACTAAGACTACCCAGAAAACATGGAATTGTGAAACTTCCTGGATCAGATAGTTTTTCTGGTATCTTATTCAACAGCACTGCTGAACAATTAGCATTCATAGTAACAGCCGAGAGTTCTTCCATTTTCTTTCTATTTGAGATTAGATCTTTCAAGAATTTAGCATATCTTGGCATTCCTGAAATCACATCAATGAAAGGAAGATTTACATTTATCTGTTTAAACATATCCAAGAATTTGGATTGCTCGGCTTCAAGTTTTTCTTTCTTCATTTTACTCGGGTAAGGAAGTGGTGGTTGGTATGGTTTAACATAAGGTTTATCCTTAACTGTGTTATCTTCATTAATCTTTTCAACTACCGGTTCTTTTTCCTTATCTTTTTCAGGTTGTGGTTCTTGTGGAGTAGGAATGGTTTCATCAGAAGTTACAGGTATTTCAGGTGGTTTAAGTGTTGTACCACTTCTTGTGGTAATGGCTTTAGCTGTTTCATTTCTGGGGTTAGCATTTGTATCACTAGGTAGACTTCCCGGTTTTCTGTCACCTATTAACCTTGCTAGGTTACTCACTTCTTGTTCCAGATTTTGAATAGAAGCTTGTTGATTTCTAAATGCTTGAGCATTTTGTTCATTGGTTTGTTTCTGAGATGTGAAAAACTGTGTTTGAGTTTCAACTAGCTTCGTCATCATATCTTCTAAATTCGGCTTTTTATCATCGGTTTGTTGTGGTGGTTTGTTTTGAAAATTAGGTCTTTGCTGGTTGTAAGTATTATTGGATACTTGTTGATTGCTAGGACCTTGTTGGTTGTTGTATGGAATATTTCGGTTATAATTCTGGTTTTGATTGTAAATCGGTCTTGGCGGTTGATAATTATTCTGATAATTATTTCCAGGCCTTTGGTTTATGTATGAAATATTCTCTCTTTGTTCCATTGTTAATTCAATACTGAGACAATCTTTTGTCAAATGTGGTCCTCCACACTGCTCACAACTAATTCGTATTGAGTGAATATCTTTAGTCATCTTTTCCATTCGTCTCTCCACAGCATCTATCTTTGCGGAAATGGAATCTAAGTCATGGCTAGAATCGGCTCTAGCTGCTTTAGATGATCTAACGATATCTTTTTCTTGGTGCCACTCATGTGAGTGGGAAGCAGTGTTATCAATAATTTTGTAAGCATCAGTTTCGGTTTTCTTCATAATAGAACCACCAGCTGCTATATCTATGTCTTTCCTTGTAGTGATGTCGCATCCTTGGTAGAATATTTGTACTATTTGACAGGTGTCTAAACCATGTTGCGGACATCCTCTTAACAACTTTCCATATCTTGTCCATGCCTCATATAGAGTTTCATTTGGTTTCTGTGTAAACGTAACAATTTTTGCTTGAAGTCTTACGGCTTTAGATGCAGGAAAGAATTGTTTAAGAAATTTGTCAACTAAAACGTCCCATGTATCAATCGCCCCTTCAGGTAACGATTCCAACCAATCTTTGGCTTCTCCCTTTAAAGTCCAGGGAAATAACATGAGATATATCTGTTCATCCTCCACTTCTCGGATTTTAAATAGTGTGCAGATCCTATTAAAGGTACGTAGATGTTCATTTGGATCTTCCTTCGGCGCACCACTAAATTGGCATTGATTAGTTGTAAGAATCCGAAACTAATCCTCCCGGACGACGTCTTCAACAGTTGGTCCCATTGCGATGATCGACTCCAAGTAATGTCCTTAAAATGAGCAAATGCACAGCGGAAGACTTAATTCGTACCTGAGAATAACATGCTTTAAAAAGTCAACAAAAAGTTGGTGAGATATATAGGTTTGATGCTAGCAGCGTTATAACAATGGACCACAAGATTTCCTATATAAAAAAAAATATAATACACTCGCAAGTGTATAAAATCATTCTGCTTATGTTGAGGCCTCAGTAACCAACCTTAACAATAATATAATAAGTCATCTTTGCAAAGATGGATATGTACACTCGCAAGTGTATAAATAATCCTCGAAGTACTAAACATCCGCCCACTAGTTCTTATGTCTAGTGCAGCCTACTGGATGGGGGTGTTAAACCCGATAGATCTATCTTTAGGATTCGCGCTTACATGCTATTATAACATATAACTAAATTACCTAGCACATCAATCCGCAGAATATCATTTTTAAACATTTGTGTCCATAACGTAAATCATTTATAAAAACAGCGCATGTATTCTCAGCCCAAAATATTTAAAGTTTAAAAGGGACTATATACTCACCTAATGTATTTTGTAGTAAAAATACATATAACACCATTGGTAACTTATAAGGTTGGCCTTCGATTCACGAACCTATATCATTCGTATTTTTATATTAATATATATACTCGTAATCAACCAATTTCATATCTTAATACCGTATATATTAAATATTTAGTTTGTATATATATTTGAGTCTGTTATTATTTATATAGTTATATTAATATAACTGTAGTATATAAAATAAGTATGTTTTATATTAAAAGTGTTTATTTGTTTAAAACTAATGGTTTTGTTAGAAAAATAAAAATAATAATAATAATAATAATAACTTTATTAAAAATGGTAATTTTAGTAAAAATAATAATATTGTTATTAATGATACTTTTATCGATTTATAAGATTAGTAATACTAATAGTTATAAAAGTGATATAAATATGAATATTAATCACAATCATCATAATAATAATAACACTAAAATAACAAGATTTATAATAACAATATTAATTATAATTATTGGTTCTAATACTTATAAAGATAATATTTGTAATACTAAAATATCAATAATAATAATAATGTTTCTAGTAACAATACTTATTAAAGCAATAATAATAATAATAATAATAATAATAATAATAATAATAATAATAATAATAATAATAATAATAATAATAATGGATTTCAAGTTATACCTTTAGTTTATTAAAAAGTGTAAAATGCTTGGGACGGGACTCGAACCCCCGACCTTTCGTATACACGAGTCACCCTCTAACCATTCGGCTGTAGCCGGTTTTCTGTTTATTATTACAACCCATAAACTTATAACTCGTTAACTTGTTCCTTTTATCTTCTTCTTCTTCCCAAAACTAAAACGACCAAATTATCAATTACCCAGAACGTGATTCGTAAATAGATCCAGATAACATAAATCTATATCATATGCTTATAATTTGTTGAGATAAAAAAAATAAATAAATAAATAAATAAAACGTTTTTGCAGCTTTGCTGCTGCCGCTGAAAAATAACAAAAAAAATAAATATGGTTTTCAATTTTAGGTGCGTATTAGAATTTGATTATAACACAAATTAGTTTGGTAATCGTATATAGAAATTGTTGGAATCGTTAACTGCTCTTGAAACACAAACATGAACTCAAATTTTATGATGAACTCGTTATTAGACTTTTAAATCTATAATCTTGACTTCCAAAATTCGTGATCAATAAGAGTAATTAAAACACAAAATTTTTCAGAAAGATCCAGTATAAGATTCCTAATAAAACAGAATTGATGGATTTTTAAAATTCGTTCGAGTTGGGGTGTCTGGAAAAAAAAAATTGCCGGCAGAGGGACGGTTTTATTTGGTTAATTCTCTCTCTAATCCTTCGATTAATATCAGCTGATTGTAGAGTGTGATAATGATAATCGAGTGATTATTGCAGTGACATGAGATGAGATGATAGGCTGATGTTTAAAATGAAGGTGGGGATCGACAGTTCCTCACGGGTGAGCAGAGAATGGAAAAAAAAATGACAACCTGATAGAGATTTATCTGTACATATATGCGTTATCTATCTGTCTTTATATCCTTTTTTTTGTTCTTTTATATATAAATAATTATTATTAAATATTAAATATCATAATAATAATAATAATAATACTTGTTGATTAATATTATTAATATTAATAATCATAATAATAATAATAATAATAATAATCATATTAATAACTAAAATCATGATTTTACTACTAATTATAAAAATATTAATATTGATGCTGATAACAATATATTAATATAACAAATTAGATGTATCAACATATTTAAAATACTAATATTAATAATAATGTTATTTATTTTATTAATAACGAAGTGATAATAATAATAACAATATTATTATGATAACTTATAATTACATATATTAATATTACTATTTATATTTATGTGATATTTAATGATTATAATATGTATATACAAATAGATATTATAAATTTTGACACATAATACTTTTATCTTTCTTTTAATAATAATTTAATAATTTAGTTATTATATATGTGTATATATATTCTTTTTAATAATAACCTTATTATAGTATATATTTTAATTTTACTTACAAACGATTGTTCGTAAATCGTCAGGCATGGTCAAAGGGTATTTTATTATCCAAAAAAATAGATTTCAGACTTTCTAGACTCAACATTAGGGTTTTTGCTTATCGTGTCGGAAACATATAGAGATTAGAGTTTAAATTTGGTTGGAAATTTCCGGGTCGTTACAGTACCCACCCGTTAAAGAAATTTCGTCCTCGAAATTTGGTAGAGGTTGTCATAAATAACAATAGAAATGTTTTCATGACAATTTTGAGGTGATAATGAAGTTTTATCATTATTAATAGATGTAGATAAAACATTTTGATCATGTGAAGCGTACGAGCGAAGCTATCACAAAAGAGAGTGAAATGAGTAATATGGTATCGTTTTAATTGATGACGTGGTTATGAGTGATTTCCGAAATTTAAGAAAATCTTTTGTAATAAGATTTGATTCTTTGGTGATTTAAGAAACACGATCTCTTTTGAGTTAATGCGGCAAATCTGTTGTGATTTCTTTGTCGAATATTTCACTTATAAAACTACTCTTTCTCCTATTTGCTGCGATTTATACTCTAGTTTCTATTTTGAAGCTTTATTCTTTCATTTCCTCTTCCCGTTCTCAAGCCAAGCGAGTAATGGTTCGAAATTTGTAGGTATAAGATTTGGAATGAACATGGCTAATGTTCTCAGAAAGGAATGGTAATGGTACGATTTTAATTTGTCAAATTACCAGAATATTTTAGAAAAATTAGAGTTATCAGGGTGATACGTTCTAATATGTTTGGAGATTGGATAGAATGTAAGAGCCGTGTAACATGACACATGATGATGGTACTGTGAATCATCATGCTTTATTAGAAACTTAACATGGCTTACTATAATATAATGAAGTTGATCAAGTTTCATTATATTATACTAATTCATGCATCAGTTCCCAACACTGCTTCAAAACATTCATATTTTTAAACTTAGAGATTTCAGAATTTAGAAACTAACACAGTTTCTTTTATATTGTAACGCAAATGTTACAAAGAGTTAAATGATCGCAGATAGGAATAGTTGTGAGAATACCTCTAGAAATATGGAGAATATGTATAACGAAAGATATGAAGATATCTTATAATATCTAAGATAAAATGATGGTGAAGAATATCATCTTGAAAAGTTTAGAATAAGGAGTAGAATTCTTACTAACAGTTTCAGCAGGCATTGGATCATTTGGATCCTTTGAAGACAGGTTCTGTTTTCATGATTTGTTCACGGCCTCCTTCATACTTTGCTCAATCCGTTTTCTAGTTCCAAACCTTCTATTTTTCTCAGCTTTACCACCTTACTATTCTTTGTCATCAAACTTTTGACTGTTAAAGTCGTTTATGATTTTTGCTGCTTTATCAGCATTCCAAGAACTACTTCACAGTTCAGGGTGTTTTTCAAAAACTTCATATTCGAAGTATGAAATTTTCTTAAGGATAAATGTTATAGGTGTAACTGGGAGAATTTCTACGAGATTTTCAAAATACTGATTACGGGTTTCGTAAAGAGGTAACGAGTTGCTGGTACATTTGCTGATGCTGTTGTGAATTATAAAAGGTTCTCCGGTAACGACGGCGAAAGGACAGGGTATAAATTTCGAGATTTTAAGAAAAATAGTCTTTCTAGGGAGTCGAAATGGAGCTGTGACAAAATTAACTTCTTGAAAAGGAGTTGTAAGGTTGTTTTTACTAATAAAGGATAAGGAATTCGATGCGAATACGTTTTATCTATATCTTTGGTTTCGAATGTTTTTCAGGTGTATAACTGTATGCATAAATCTTTCTTTCGTAGACGAGGTCCGGCTGGTTCAACTTTTCGATCGAGGTGTTTTCAAAAATCACGAAAAGATTTGAATGCGAATTGTAATTGCTAAGATACGAATGAGGTTTAGAATAAAATCAAGTGGCAAACTTGAAGATTAGTTTAGTTTCATATGTTATAATCAATATTTTAATTTAATTCATTTTAATTGTCCAAAGTTAGCAGTCCAATAGTCCGATGGTTCAATGATTCATATATAATTTAATATATAATATTCGAATTAAATAATACGTATCGTGACCCGTGTACCGATCTCGGTGTCGATCACAACTCAAAGTATATATATATTTTGGAATCAACTCCGACCCTGTATAGCCAACTCCCACCTTCACATATAGAGTGTCTACGGTTGTTCCGAAATATATATATAGATGGGTCGATATGATAAATCGAAACCTTGCATACGTGTCCCGTTATTTAAAGTGCGTAAAAGTAAATAACAGAAATTAAATGACGATAAATAAAATTGCGAGAATGTAAATTGCGATAAATTAAATGTTAATCAGTTAGCTGGGAACAGTTAGCCGGAACAGTTAGCGTGAAATCCTATCACAATTCCAATTAATTAATTCGTTTGTTTCTAACATTTTTTATTTTTGTCCAATGTTTTCTTCGTTATGCCACTTGTTGGATTCTGATAGGTCAAAATCCAAATATGAAATTTGAATAGAAATGGTTATTCTGTGGTGAACGGATACGTATATCGGTAGTTGTAAGTAGGATAGTAAATGATCGTTGAATCAGATTCGAAGAATGTACAGTGTAACTTATTAATGTGAAATCTGAATATTTTTCGGGTACTACCCACCCGTTAAAATATTTTCATCATTAACAGTTTGTACGAAAGAATTTTTAATTACAATCTTTATGAAAATATACTTGCATATATATTTTCATCGAATGTAATCATGGATTTAATGAGTCGATAAGATATTAAACTCATTTGATTTATCGTTAATACTAGATTACATGATCTCTAAAATATTAGAGATTTCATAATCACCATGTCGAACGAAAATATATGAGGTAGAACGTTACATAAAGCGAAGGTAATCGATGTAAAACGATATATAGAATGAAGATTATACTTGAAGTACAGATGATGATATTGAGGCGCGTGATGTTGATATCCAAGATACAGATCGTGATGTTGAGATTTACAACGTGATTGTGGTTGGGTGTTAAGAGTATTGTCGGCGTTGATGATGATTATACAGATTATGCTGCAGATGCTGCTGCTGATGTTTGTAACCTTCGCACCGTGTTCTCCAAAGTCGTCACACGAGCGCGAAGTTCGTTAATTTCTGCTAGTACACCAGGATGATTGGCGGTTGGGGTGAGCGAATGATCAAGATCCGAAATATGGGAAAGGATATAATCGTGACGAGATACTCGAGAAATGAGAGAGAAAATGGTTTCTCGAACAGGTTCGCCGGTAAGTGCTTCAGGTTCGTCGTCAATAGGGCAATTCGGTGGGTGAAAGGGATCACCTTCTTCTTGTCTCCAATAATTTAGCACACTACGAACCCATCCCCAATTCATCCAGAATAGATGATGGGAAATTGGTTGATCCATTCCAGTGACGCTGCCTTCGGAGCCCGAATGAAAATCCATATCAGCGTAGCTGTCGGAGTCGGAGGAATTTGAACTGGACGCGGAGTTCATCTTGTATAGTCGAGGAATGAATTTTTGGTTTAGGATAAATTATAGGAGTTGGGTTTGATATTATTCAATACATAACTTACATATGTATTTAAAATACTCAAAATCCCGTGATTTGCGAAGAATCTTTGAAATTCGTCAGGCAATGTCTATAGCAACAGATACGCTAGGATACAAATTTTGTCTATACACTATCGATGCACTAAATGCAGTAAGACGTGTCTAGACTTAAGAATACTAAGCAGGCAATTCCTAAGGATAATAAGCAGATGATTTCCGACTAAATATGATAAGCAAAACTTTTGACATATAGACACGGTCAAAGTCCAGACTCATTAATGTATTCTAACAACTACTAGTCAGACACACTAATGCAAGACCTGGTTCACTAAGACCAACGCTCTGATACCAACTGTAAGAATCCGAAACTAATCCTCCCGGACGACGTCTTCAACAGTTGGTCCCATTGCGATGATCGACTCCAAGTAATGTCCTTAAAATGAGCAAATGCACAGCGGAAGACTTAATTCGTACCTGAGAATAACATGCTTTAAAAAGTCAACAAAAAGTTGGTGAGATATATAGGTTTGATGCTAGCAGCGTTATAACAATGGACCACAAGATTTCCTATATAAAAAAAAATATAATACACTCGCAAGTGTATAAAATCATTCTGCTTATGTTGAGGCCTCAGTAACCAACCTTAACAATAATATAATAAGTCATCTTCGCAAAGATGGATATGTACACTCGCAAGTGTATAAATAATCCTCGAAGTACTAAACATCCGCCCACTAGTTCTTATGTCTAGTGCAGCCTACTGGATGGGGGTGTTAAACCCGATAGATCTATCTTTAGGATTCGCGCTTACATGCTATTATAACATATAACTAAATTACCTAGCACATCAATCCGCAGAATATCATTTTTAAACATTTGTGTCCATAACGTAAATCATTTATAAAAACAGCGCATGTATTCTCAGCCCAAAATATTTAAAGTTTAAAAGGGACTATATACTCACCTAATGTATTTTGTAGTAAAAATACATATAACACCATTGGTAACTTATAAGGTTGGCCTTCGATTCACGAACCTATATCATTCGTATTTTTATATTAATATATATACTCGTAATCAACCAATTTCATATCTTAATACCGTATATATTAAATATTTAGTTTGTATATATATATTTGAGTCTGTTATTATTTATATAGTTATATTAATATAACTGTAGTATATAAAATAAGTATGTTTTATATTAAAAGTGTTTATTTGTTTAAAACTAATGGTTTTGTTAGAAAAAAAAAAATAATAATAATAATAATAATAACTTTATTAAAAATGGTAATTTTAGTAAAAATAATAATATTGTTATTAATGATACTTTTATCGATTTATAAGATTAGTAATACTAATAGTTATAAAAGTGATATAAATATGAATATTAATCACAATCATCATAATAATAATAACACTAAAATAACAAGATTTATAATAACAATATTAATTATAATTATTGGTTCTAATACTTATAAAGATAATATTTGTAATACTAAAATATCAATAATAATAATAATGTTTCTAGTAACAATACTTATTAAAGCAATAATAATAATAATAATAATAATAATAATAATAATAATAATAATAATAATAATAATAATAATGGATTTCAAGTTATACCTTTAGTTTATTAAAAAGTGTAAAATGCTTGGGACGGGACTCGAACCCCCGACCTTTCGTATACACGAGTCACCCTCTAACCATTCGGCTGTAGCCGGTTTTCTGTTTATTATTACAACCCATAAACTTATAACTCGTTAACTTGTTCCTTTTATCTTCTTCTTCTTCCCAAAACTAAAACGACCAAATTATCAATTACCCAGAACGTGATTCGTAAATAGATCCAGATAACATAAATCTATATCATATGCTTATAATTTGTTGAGATAAAAAAAAATAAATAAATAAATAAAAAAAACGTTTTTGCAGCTTTGCTGCTGCCGCTGAAAAATAACAAAAAAAATAAATATGGTTTTCAATTTTAGGTGCGTATTAGAATTTGATTATAACACAAATTAGTTTGGTAATCGTATATAGAAATTGTTGGAATCGTTAACTGCTCTTGAAACACAAACATGAACTCAAATTTTATGATGAACTCATTATTAGACTTTTAAATCTATAATCTTGACTTCCAAAATTCGTGATCAATAAGAGTAATTAAAACACAAAATTTTTCAGAAAGATCCAGTATAAGATTCCTAATAAAACAGAATTGATGGATTTTTAAAATTCGTTCGAGTTGGGGTGTCTGGAAAAAAAAAATTGCCGGCAGAGGGACGGTTTTATTTGGTTAATTCTCTCTCTAATCCTTCGATTAATATCAGCTGATTGTAGAGTGTGATAATGATAATCGAGTGATTATTGCAGTGACATGAGATGAGATGATAGGCTGATGTTTAAAATGAAGGTGGGGATCGACAGTTCCTCACGGGTGAGCAGAGAATGGAAAAAAAAATGACAACCTGATAGAGATTTATCTGTACATATATGCGTTATCTATCTGTCTTTATATCCCTTTTTTTTGTTCTTTTATATATAAATAATTATTATTAAATATTAAATATCATAATAATAATAATAATACTTGTTGATTAATATTATTAATATTAATAATCATAATAATAATAATAATAATAATAATCATATTAATAACTAAAATCATGATTTTACTACTAATTATAGAAATATTAATATTGATGCTGATAACAATATATTAATATAACAAATTAGATGTATCAACATATTTAAAATACTAATATTAATAATAATGTTATTTATTTTATTAATAACGAAGTGATAATAATAATAACAATATTATTATGATAACTTATAATTACATATATTAATATTACTATTTATATTTATGTGATATTTAATGATTATAATATGTATATACAAATAGATATTATAAATTTTGACACATAATACTTTTATCTTTCTTTTAATAATAATTTAATAATTTAGTTATTATATATGTGTATATATATTCTTTTTAATAATAACCTTATTATAGTATATATTTTAATTTTACTTACAAACGATTGTTCGTAAATCGTCAGGCATGGTCAAAGGGTATTTTATTATCCAAAAAATAGATTTCAGACTTTCTAGACTCAACATTAGGGTTTTTACTTATCGTGTCGGAAACATATAGAGATTAGAGTTTAAATTTGGTTGGAAATTTCCGGGTCGTTACATTAGTCACCATGTGTAGAATTTGTCCTTTGATTTCATAATCTGGTGCATTAATGTCTGGATGAGTAATTGCGTGACCTTGGCCAGTGCGTTTAGCTCTCATTCGGTCTTCCATACTTAAAGGTTCCAGATTCTCCATAATTGAATTTGTTGAATCGGTATCACTAGATGATTCTGATTTAATGGTTCGTTCCTCAACAATCTCTGTTTGAATGATTGGTGGCTCCGGAGGAAAGTTTAATGGTTCAGGATCTACGAACCGTTCCTGAATATTCTCCGGATTCTCAATTGTGAGGTCGGGTTCAAAAAATGGATTATCGGAAATTTGAACTGAAGTACTTGGTCGACTGGATGATGATTCTAAAGAAAAATCAACGACGGTTATATTTGCTAAATGTCTTGATCTAGTTACAGGTGGTGAACGTACAAAAGGTGGTGAACGTCTTGCTCGGTGCATTCACTGAATATCCTATTAGTTTTAAAAAGGAAAGAAAAATTATAATAAGTTATCCAATCAATAGACTTTTCTGATTTTGCCCACGTTTCGAATAGCCAAAAGATGCAGCAGAGGGGCAGGATTCGTTTGGTCTCAATATAATTGAGGACCGTTTGGCTCCAATAACCCGGTCCACGTACAAATCCAACTATTACTACGAACCAGAAAATTTTGATGTCTATTAATTTAACTACTTAAAATAAATTTTCGTAATTTTAAGAAAATTTAGATAAGAAGTAGAATAAAAATCTATGTCCTAAAAACTAGAATAGCGAGAAATAAGAGAGAAAAAGAGTTCGTCGAAAAAGGTCGAAAAACGAAAAATGGTTGAAAAATAAAAGGTGACGGAAAAATAAAAGAAACTTATAAAAACTTAAAAATACTTGACTAACCTAACCTTATTACTACAACTAACTTAAAATTATAATCGCAAATTGAAATTACTAATTGGAATGATAATTGATACATAGTAAAAGTCGTCTAAAAATATTAAAGCTTACAGGAAAAACTAAATTCCAAATGGAAATAACTTAAAAAGAAATTAAAACTTAAAAAGGCGTCGCAAAATTCTAAAGTACCTAAATCTTAGTCTAAATAAAAAGCACTTAAGGAATTCTACGGCAAAGCCTAAAAATCTAGGAGTAAAAATAACTATAGCAAAAACTAAGTTTAAAATTAAATATGAGCTAAAAATACAAATATTACGCTAAAACGATTAAAAAGGGACAAAATATAAAAATATACAAAAAGTTGTAAAAATTACAATTTTTATAAAAATATTATTTTTATATTATTTATTTAATAAAACTACTAATTTTACAATTTAATAAAACTAATTTAACTAAAGTATATAAATTAAATTAAAACTTAATTATAATATTAATAATAATTAGGGTTAATAATAATAATAATAATTAATAATCCGTAATAAATGCTGAATTAGGGCTTCTGTCCGTGTGTCAGGTACCCTCCGCGAGTCGCGGTAATTAATGCAGAAAACCCCGCAAGTCGCGGGGTTCAAAAATTCAGATGACAGCTTTAAATTCGACGCGTTTTTTTCTTTATTTATTTTTTTTTTATTTTCTGTTTTTAATTTTTTCTATAAATAAAAGATAGTTAATAAAACTTATATTTTTATAAACTAAAATAAAAATAAAGAAACTTATAAAACTTAAATATTTAACAAAATCTTAAAAATGCTTATATTTTTGTTTTTCTTTTTATATTTTCGAATATTTAAAACGAATTTTTAATAGAAGTAAGCTAAAATTTTTTTTTTTTTTTTTTTTTATATTAGCGTTGCGCTTCCGGCTTTTAAGATAGTTCTCCGGCAGCGGCGTCAAAAATACTTGATGTTATGCGAGGTGTATACGAAATAGTTTATATTTTACTAGGAAACACTATTAAATACGATACAATTTTACACAAGATATTTATTTATTTATAGAATGGATATACTTAAACCTTGCTACAACACTTATAGGCAGTGTACCTAATCGTACAGTAGTGTAGTTTTTAGTAAGTCCGGTTCGTTCCACAGGGAAATCTTTAAACAAAGCTCAACGCTATATTAGTTTACTTTTATAAAAATACAAATATATATATAAGTAATATTATTATTATAAAGGGGGGTTTTTTACCGTTTAATGACCGGTTTGTCGATTTTAAGACTTTAGTCGCAGTTAAAACCTAATGTAAAATATAAAATAAATACAAGACTTAAATTAAAGCGTAAAGTAAATAACGATAATGAAATTGCGAATAATAAAAGTGCGATAAAATAAAATTGCGATAATTAAAAAGTACGATAATTAAAAGTGCGATTAAATAACAATAAATAAAAGTGCGATAATTAGAAGTGCAATTAAATATAAAATAAAGGAAATTAAATATGAAATAAAAGAATTATGCTTATTTAAACTTCCGTAATCATGATGTTTGACGTGTTGATTTTAGTTTTATGCCCATGGGTTAATTGTCCTTTGTCCTGGATTATTTAATATGTCCGTCTGGTTTTTGTCCATAACAGTCCATCAGTCATAAATATAAAGTGCGAGTGTCCTCGTCAAATTATTATTATACCCGAAGTTAAATATTCCAACTAATTGGGGATTCGAATTGTAACAAGGTTTTAATACTTTGTTTAATGAATACACCAGGTTATCGACTGCGTGTAAACCAAGGTTTTACTACTTTGCTAACAATTACACCAATTACCCTTGAATGTAATTTCACCCCTGTTTTAATTATTCTAGTGGCTATTAATCCATTCCCGTGTCCGGTTAAATGAACGATTATTCGTACATATAAATACCCCGCCCATCGTGTCCGATCGAGTGTATATGGTAATTTATAGGGACGCCCAATTGTAAATCTTTATATTAACATTAACAAACTATCATTTAGTTAAACAAATATAAAGCCCATTAATAGCCCATAGTCTAATTTCCACAAGTGTCGTTCTTTTGTCCAAACCCCAATTATGGTACAAAGCCCAATTACTCAATTTTAGTAATTAGCCCAACATCATGATTACTTTGTTTTAAATAAGCATAATAATAACTTAGCTACGAGACATTAATATAAAAAGGTTGAACATAACTTACAATGATTAAAAATAGCGTAGCGTTACACGGACAGAATTTCGACTTACACCCTTACAATATTCGCTAACATACCCTTATTATTAGAATTATAATTAAAATTAAAATTAAAATATAAATTATATATATATATATATCGTATATATGAGAAAAGAGAGAAATAGATTATGAATTGCGATCAGAATTCGGTTGCTTTTATAGGAAAAGTTGAAATTTGGGGCTCCGCGACTCGCGGCAAAATCCTCTTCAAACTTCGCGAGTCGCGGAGAATGAATTTACAGCTCACACCCTTGGAGTCTTTCTCTGCCGACAGTTTTATAATATATATATAATATATATATAATTAATATAATTAATTATATATTATATTATATTTATATACATAGTTAACTTGTAATTTTTAGTCCGTTGCGTCGAGCGTTAAGAGTTGACTCTGGTCCCGGTTCCGGATTTTCGAACGTCCTTGCGTACAATTTTATATTTTGTACTTTGCGTTTTGAATCTTGTACTCTTGTAATTTTGAGCCGTTTCTTATCAATAATTGGAACCTTTTTGATTGTCTTTTGTACTTTTGAGCTTTTTGGTCGTTTTCGTCTTCAATTCGTCGAATCTGTCTTTTGTCTTCACCTTTTATTATTTAAACGAATATCACTTGTAAATAGAACAATTGCAACTAAAAGCTTGTCTTTCTTGAGGAATAATGCTATGAAATATATGTTCGTTTTTAGCATTATCAACTCCGTTATATGTTTATAACATCTTCCGTTAATACGCGTTTCAAATTATCTCGTTCAGGTAATTTAACGCACCCGACTACAACTTGAGGGACTTGTTTTGCCAAAACCCCAAAATAGTGACTAGCACTTGACTAGTCAACCATCTTCCACCTCCATTTTTCATTTTCTTTTCTCTTTTCATTCTCTACTTTCATATTTTCTTTAAATTCATCAAAAAGCAAATCATCATCCATACTAAATCGATCAAGCTTCGAGCCAAACAAATTACATATTTGAACTCCTCGTGATTTCCTCTTCAATTCCATACCAATCTCATTGCATTTGGGTAACTTTCTAAAATCACTAATTTTTGTGTTCTTGAGATTTTTTGAGTTACAAGGTTGTTAATTAGTGTCTATGGCTCTACTCTAACAAGATTATGTGTTTGAATTGCTTGATTTGTTGTTTGGAAGTAACTTGCATGAACTAGCAAAATGGGTGTGTTTAATCTTGAGTTTTAGATGATTAAATGTTGTTAAATGTTATAAATGCATGTATTAAATGTGTTCCTAGTGTTACTAGCTTCATTTTGATGTATAGGTTGCATGAGAAAACTCTAAGAACTTGTTTAGTGATTTTTGGTGGAATTGAGCTAGGGTTTAATGAACTTGAAATGATTATTTGATGCATTGATTGCCATGATTTGTTGTTAGTAAGTTGTTAGTTGTATTGTATGCTCAATTACCTACAAAATGGCATGTCATATGTATGCATTGAATGCCTAAATCATTAAATGTGCATTGGTGAGTTTGAAGCATTAATGTGTGCATTGAATGACCACTTGGTTTGAAAACTCGGTTGTTACAAATGAGGTTTTTGATTGATGAATTGTGTTTAGTTGCATTCTACGTCAAAAGAGCTTTCCAACGATATAAGGTGCGAGTCCTAAGTGTTAGCGGTTTGTGTTTTATGCATAAAAAGGTTTTGGATTGAGACTTGAACATTTGGGACTGGCCAGGCACCAGCACCCGGCCTTTGCCGCGGCGCGGCCCTTTCCTGTCGCGGCGCGACATATAAGGGGGCCAGGTTCTGACCTCCTTGTCCCAAATGTGAAAAATGTTTGGCCCGTTCTAGACCTCCGATTCACATGAGACTTGTTCTAACATGCTTATATATGAATACAAACCTCAGAAAAATAGTTCGGGACCCGACCCGAACGTGTTGACTTTCGTTGACTTTGACCGACCAAAGTTTGACTTTTTGTCAAACTTAACCAAATGATTATGCAACCTTCCTAACTTGTTTCTGTACTTGTATCTTGCATGAAACTTGACAATTTGATTCACATGCTACATAATCGAGTCGTAACGAGCCATAGGACTAATTAAACATCTTTGACCTATCGTATTTACCGTTATTGATACGACCTATTGGTTTAGGTCAAGACTAGCACTATCCTTCGCACACGTTACTTTGTGAAGTACTTTTCATACGTGCACTCAAGGTGAGATCATAGTCCCATCTTTCAACAACTTTTATGCTTTAAACTATGGGATGAGAAACATATACGTATCATACTTTTACACTTGAACACAAGTACGAAAACGAACATTCCACGTACGGGTTTGAACAAAAAGCCTCAATTCAATTATCATTAGTTACACTTGCAGGGTGTAAACGTGAACTTATATTATGTGATCACATGGGCTTGACGAGCCTCATTCGGACGGTTCGCTACCGTTAGCGGATGAAATATATTTTCGGGTCTAGTGTATGTTCTAACACTACGCGAAGGGTGCAAAACAGTTAAGTTTGATAATTGGGTGCCCGCGAAACAAATAACAACTTTGGAATGCAAATGATTTAGATAATCATATTATATTAAATCTTGTGGTTCAAATGCAACGTTTACTAAAACACCTATGATTTCACCAACGTTTTCGTTGACAGTTTTCTATATGTTTTCTCAGGTCCTTGAAAGCTACTTGATACATGCTTCCGCACTCTTTTTGATACTTGCTTGGATGTCGAGTATACATGCATAGATGGAGCGTCTTTTGACTACTTTAAATTGTGTCGCATAGGTTTCATTCGTACGTTAAACATTGTAATGTAACTAGTCTTTCGAACTACATTTGTAAACTTGAAACATCATTTTTCTTATAAAATAAATGCGACATATTTTGGTCAAAAGTCATAATAAAGACTTATGACCACGCAACGGGACCGAAGTAGTCGGCGCCGTCAAACATGATTTGGTCGGGTCGCTACAATATGGACCATCACCCTATTAAGTTAATAGATATCAAGAAAAAAAATGTGCAAGGATGGTTAGACGGTGCTTAATTTTGAAATTTTTAAATCCGAATGTTAGTAAACAAAATGGGGACAGTGGACACGTAAATAAGTTAATTAATTATTTGTTATTGTTAACTTTAATATGATATGATAGATCTAATTCAATTATTGAACTTAAAAGAATAGGCTTTGGTGAAGAAATTCAATCAATGCGAACCGATGGTGTTCACAACTAGATGGAGCTAATTGGTACAGTGAACACCTATCACTAATGCTTACCTTGTTTGCTACAGAGTATTTATTAAGTAGATCCTTAAACTTGTATAAGTGTTGTATTTTGTATGTTAAGTACAGTCTTTTACTAACTTAGCTTTGTTGTGCAACAGAGACTTTTACTAACTTGCCCCTCATAACTAAGTTCAAAGTAATGCAACGAATTTACAGTAACTAAGCAAACAATAACCACCTTGTGAAATTTCAATCGAACATAAACTTGCATTCAAACATTCAAATAGCATCTCAGCTTATAGTTTACTGCAGAAAAAAGCAAAGATTTGGTGGTATGTCTTCCCGAATGCTAACCCAAAAGAGTACGTAAATCCAGACTTTAGCTAAAAAAAAGAGTTAAAGCCAAAAATAGGCTACAAACTTACACAAATGTACCGATGTCGCCCACAAACCCATTTCTGTCCTACTGTCGCCTATAAACTTTCAAAAAATGTGCTAATATCAACATTTTATAGTTTTGACCTGTTACATACTAATTTTGACCCGATAATTTTTTTTTTTTTTTTTTTTTTTAGAATTAAGATCCAATATACGAATGACACGTGTCGATTTTAACCAGTTTAGCCGGTAGCAAGTCATTTTTGTTTACATTGGTACACTTTTTGAAAGTTTTTGTTTACATCGGTACACTTTTTGAAAGTTTGTAGGCAACAGTAGGACGGAAATGAGTTTGTAGACGACATCGGTACATTTGTGTAAGTTTGTAGCCTATTTTTGGCTTTAACCCAAAAAAAAACCCAGTCAAAATAGGTGTAACTTACATAGTGGAGGAAATGAATAACATATGGTTATTGAAACAAGCTGGAAAAGATGGGAACATAGACCAGCAATTCAGCAATATATCGGTTCAAAGCTAGAGGTTGCAACTTCGACCCATTTACTCACATAAATGAGCCAACTCAAAGTATTTTAATCTCTAACATGTCAATTTGGGTAAACACCAATAAAAACCTAATAGTACAATTTTCATTGACGGGGTTAACACCAACAAAAACCATATTTTTTAGTAAAAAAAAGTTTTTTAGTGTATTTTTTTTTTGTTTTTTGAAATCCAAATGGGACGGGTCCCGTACATGTTTCTACAATATTCCGCCTATGCACCCAACTCACAAAATATACACTGTTAATTCTATTAGCCACTTAATACAGATCAAACTCGATATAACCAAGCTTAAGTACAGGTGTTGGTGCGAATTATTCACCACCCATTGCAAGGATTTCGATGTCCTATCAATTCAAAATGGTAAATCAACAACCGTTGAACAAAACACTCCCAATGGTCTAAGGCAGATGCGGTTGTTAAAACTTGGATATATCAAACTATATATGAGAGCCTGCTCCAACGAGTGATTCAAACACAACCAAAAAGTGCTCATGATGCGTGGATGTTTTCTGCAAGAAGTCGTTCTTGATAACAAGCGCTCGAAAACAAACGAACTCCAGGCGGAGCTTCATTCTGGAATTAGGAGACCTCTATGTTGATGCCTATTCCAGAACAATCGAGTCGATAAACACGTCCGATCAAAGAAGATGAGATCGTTTCGTTCATTTCGGTCCAATTTTTTTGTATTGGGCCAGTAATTTATAAATATGGGCCAAGAATCTTGATCAGTCAAAGTAGATGTTAAAAAACAATCGGCAAATGAAAGACTTATAAAATTCTTAAAACATAGTAAACCCATATATTAAATGATTATAAAATGTAAATATTACCGTTAGTTCATGGTTTGTAAAACTTTTGCTACACGAGTTGGTGCTAACGAAGACAGGGATCAATATGCTCATAAGCATCAACAGTAAACGGATCCAAGCCAACTATTTTTCCAACAATCCAGTTATTACTTATTACTAGCTTATTACACTATCAAACTTTATATACTTGTAGCTATGAAATTAAACATCACTTACACATATCTTTTACATAAAAATAATTACTACATTACTTGACATGTACCACACCACTCCTTGATTCATTATCCTTAATTCCACCATATTTAAGAACATAAATAATACGTGCATCCAGGGAGCAAACTGAACCATCTTACTGATAACCTGATAATAAAACTATGTTAGAGAAAATTGTGCAGTTGATCCATGTGGTTTACATGAAATGGGGTGTTTGGTCCCTGAACTTAATTTTCGGGGTTGTTGGTCCCTGTGATTTTCAAAACACGTGTGGTTGGTCCCTGACAGGGACCGACTACACATGTTTTGAACTTTCATTTTCGGGGTTGTTGGTCCCTGACAGGGACCAACCACACATGTTTTGAAAATCACAGGGACCAACAACCTCGAAAATGAAGTTCAGGGACCAAACACCCCATTTCATATAAACCAAAGGGACCAACCACACAATTTTCTCACTATGTTATGATCAGATGCAGAAAATAAAAAACATGATTAAAAGGAGATGACAGAGTACCTTGAATATTTTGAAGGGCATCCTTAATATGGTGCAATTTACGGACAACATTTTCAATTTTCATACGCTGTGTTGGGGAATCCGTAGAGCAAGACAATCCAATCTTAAGAGTTGAAGCCAAACATTCCTCCACTTTCTTTACGTCTTCTTCTGTACTTTGCAAAGAAATTGCATCATTATCCGTCACATCAGTTACTGCATGGTTCACCAAGGCTATGGAAACAAATTTATGAAGGCTAAGGCCTTCATTAAAGATATCATGTGTCGGATTTTTCCCGGTCATCACCTCCAATAATAGTATTCCAAAACTGTAGATATCTCCGCTGCTACTCATCTCACTCCCAAGACCATACTCTGTAACTTATAAGCATTAATTTTTAAAACATGTAGTTTTACATATCGAATGTGAGCATATGGAAATACAAGAACTTTACCTGGAGGTGCATAACCAATTGTTCCTTTCACCACAGATGAACTGTTTAGATATGAATCTGTTCCAAGAAATCGAGCTAGACCAAAGTCTCCAACGTGGGCCAACATATCATCATCCAATAGAATGTTGCTAGGCTTCAAGTCACAGTGAATAATGGCCGGTACACAAAAATTATGAAGATAATCAAGTGCGGATGCAATGTCAATGAGAACATTTATTCTTTGAAGAATGCTTAGTCTGGATGCATGTACTTTTGAATGTAGCCAATCTTGCAAGCTTCCATTGGGCATGAACTCATAAACCAAAGCTTTGAAATCATTGCCTTGAAAGTCAACACTTGAACACGAAGTTATTATCTTTAATAGATTCCTATGTCGAATCCTTCGCCATGCTTCACATTCTCTTATAAAGTTTTTGTAAGCTCCTTGAATTTGGAGATGCAAGACTTTCACTGCAACAAATCTATCATCATGTTCAAGAACTCCTTTATAGACAGAGCTGGACCCACCCTTGCCAATCAAATTGGCTTCGGAGAAGCCATCAGTAGCCTTAAGAAGTTGATCGAAGGAAACTTTCATAAATTGTTCATTTGTCGTTGATTGAGACGGTTGGTCTTTTCTCTTCTTTTTAAACAAAACATACACAATACATGATACAACCAAAAGCATAGAAACAATCATTAAGACTATTACAAACACCGGAATTCTTCTTTTATGTTTATTCTTCCCCTTGCATTTTGGTAACCCAAGTTCTAGCAACCCGCCACAAAGCTTCGTATTCCCCGTGATAGAGAAGTCACTTGCATTGGCAAACACTCCTTTCGACGGTACTTCACCCTCAAAATCATTAAATGACAGGTTTAATGCCTGTAATGAAAACCCATCCAAGAATCGAGGAATTTGGCCTGATAAATTATTATGAGAAACATCGAGTTCCACCAATCCCCTCATGGAACTTAATGATGGTGGTAACGTACCATGAAATAAGTTGTCGTTGATGTACAAGTATGAAAGGCTATTACAACCACTAAGACTACTAGGAATGTTACCTGATAGATAATTATTAGATAAATGTAGAGAAGAGAGCATCTTGAGGTCTCCGACCTCTGATGGAAGTGAGCCAGATAAGTTGTTTTGAGAAAGAGCCAATAATATGGATAGAGATGGAAGTTGAAGAATTTGTTTTGGTATTTTTCCACTTAGTCTATTGTTATCAAGAAATAACGCCTGAATGCGATAACAATTTCCTAGACTTGATGGAATCACCCCTTCTAGTTTGTTGGAACTTAAAACAAGTACACTGATCCCTGACAAGTTCCCAATGGCATCAGGAATTGACCCTGAAAATTGGTTTTCATTCAACCATCCAGATTGTAAGTTTTGAAGCATTCCTATTGTAGACGGGATATTTCCAGTCAACCTATTAAAACCTAAACTTAAATCAGTCAAGCCAACTAGATTACCTATACTCGAGGGGAGGTTTCCATATAATTTATTTCCTTGTAAGTTTAGAAACGATAATTGATATGAAAGATTACCAATTGACCTTGGAATTGCTCCTTCAAAATTGCAATAGCTCAGTTCCAAAAACTCTAATTTGCTGCAGTTATTCAAAGAATCAATAAACTTCATTTCATCCATTTCTGCAGTTCCAAATTGATTATAATGCAAGGATATATAATATATATCTCTTAGTTTTGAGAAGTCGATTGTCAACTTCCCACTAAAACTATTGTTACCCATTTCAAGTATTGTTAATTTAGAACAATTAGATATGGAGGGAGGAAGAAGCCCAATTAGTTGGTTCTCTCTTAATTGAAGTTCGGTCAGATGAGGTAACATTGTACCTATGGCCGGAGGAAGACTGCCAGTGAGCTGATTCCCAGGCAAAGTTAATATAGTTAGGAGTGAAAGGTTATAAATGGAAAGAGGGATGGTACCAGTTAAGTTACAGCCACCTAAGTATATTTCTTTTAAGTTATTCAACTGGCCAAAGGTGTCTGGAATGCTTCCACCAACCGGATTTTCCACGAGGGAGAGCGCTTCCAATGATGTAATATTTCCTAAGAAAGATGGAAGTCCCCCTTCTAGACGGTTATATTGCATTACTAATATAGTTAGTTTCGGTAAGAGACTGATATACTTGGGTATGCTTCCAACTAGCTCATTACTACCAAGCACAAACGTTTCAAGGTTCAAACAACCTGACAAGTTAGCTGGAATGACTCCACTAAACTTGTTGCTGTCAAGACGAATAACACGTAACCTGAACAAACGACCGAGTTCATGGGGTATGGTTTTCTGAAAACTATTGTTCCTGAGCCAAAGCTCACGAAGGAAGCTGAGGTTTCCTACATGAGGAGACAATGATCCTTCTAGCCCTTGTGAATCCAACCGTAAAGCAGTTACTCTTTTGTGGCGCTTCCCACATGTAACACCATTCCAGTCACAGAAATGGAAGGAAGTGTTCCATGAGGTAAGAGCTCCATAAGGATCAAGAGTGATGAGTGACTTGAAAGACAACAAGGCCAGGTGATCTGTCTCATTTCCATGATGATACGAAGATGAGATGGTGGCATTAGTAGTAAGAAATATAACAAGACTATAATATAGGAAAACAATGAGAGAGGAAAATGATAAGCAAGTTGGTTGCCTTGAGTTCATTTTGGAACTAAATGAGCATAAGACTACAATGCTCGTTGTTGGCTTTTTATAGGCAAAATTAACACGAACCCTCAAAATTAATTAAATAAATCAAAAATACATATGTTAAAGCTAGATGTACAAGTATTTAAAGAATTAAACCATTAAATGGATTCGTGATGGAATATGCTGAGAATTAGCGTGGAGGTTGGCGTGCCAAGATTGATTGGGATGTAGACAAATAATAACTCTACTCGAGGGTTAAGAGACTACTCATAAAAAGACCTCCGACAAATAATTACCCTACTTGTAATATTTTAATTTGCTAAGAGCATAAGACCGTGATTATTTTTCATAATGATTTATTGATAAATGGAATTGAATTCTAATCCTTCTTGTTTTGCTGACCAAATACAAAAATGGAGTAGAGTCTGATTTCTAATTCTATTAGATTACATCAGAATCTGCCGATCAAACGCGCTTAAGAGTAGTAGTTTCCAACCACTATGACGTTAAAATGCAATTGAGTACATCTTATTTGGCTTTAGATCTCAATTTTAGTGCAAACAGATCTTAAATCTTAAAGGGACAGCAACATTTATTTCTAAGGAACGTTTTACGTGGGAAAGACGGTCGATATCGTTTTGGCTTATGAGTCAACTGAAAGTGAAGCTGAACCACAAGAAAACTATCTGTCTGAATAAAAACCAAAATGGAAAAACTTTGACTGGAGAAAAATTTATGTTTCCACATGTAGTGACAAAAAGTGTTTAAAGTTGTGTTCAGAAATGGAAGTCAAGTCAAAAAAAAAAAAAAAAAAAAAAAAAAAAAACTAGTCAAGTCTTCTGACCCCTGCTTGGGTTTAAAGAGTCTTGCTCAAAAGCCTTTCTCAATCTTAAACCATTATTAAATTTTTCATCCAGTCATTTTAAAGTAAAAAATGAGGATAATTTTAAGTTTCGACAAAAAGAGTTACTTACCTGTTTAAGTAGTAAAGAATACCACTTTGAACAACTTAACCATTCCAACCCATTAGTTAAGCTTTCCCCGCAATTTACACGATGTAGACATATAATTCAAACTTGTTTAAAGTTAAAATCAGTAATTTATAGTCAACACTCACTTTAGTTAATCATCTAACAAAATTAAGTAAATTATATATAAGCTAATTAACTTATTACACCATCTAACCATCAATTTCATCGCCAAGCATAAACCATCAACTTTGACTAAACTCGTCAACACTCATAGAATCCAAGCTCAGTTTTTTTTTTTTTTTTAAACGAAAACTCGTATAAAAACGAAAACGTTTTCCAACAGAAAACGTCATCAACCAAAGAATACAAGGATGGAACCGATGAGGCTCGTACCTAGAAAACGGTAAAACAAACTATATATACCGAACATCACCGAACGGAATCTAACCGAAACCGATCAAACTTACAAATATCAATCACAAATCCGAGACAAAAAACTCCAACCTAATCACAAAAACAATTAAAAGCGTCGAATGAAACAAAAAGAACGGGACCAACGCCATACCTTCTTATGTACCCTCATCATACCTTAAGTTAATTATCCTAGCTCAGTTATGTTAGAAATCATACCTCAAGTTTATTATTGGCAAACTTCTTATCTTCGGCAATTTAAGTCCCTCATCATTCCTTTATCACCCATTCACACCTAAAACTCAATTTGCTTGGCATTTTTTATAATTTTCATGAAACAATAACAAACCATGTGAAATAGTTTGTAATTATCTGTTGTAACCCATTACGGAAGAAGATTTCAGCATCATATCATCTTGTTCCCTCCATCTTTTGGTAAGAACCCTAATTTTTGAGATTCTTTGTTAGGGTTTTGAAGCTCTAGTGATTTTGGGTAAATTGTGTTTTAGTGGTTATAGATGTTTTGAACCATAAATATAGTTAAGATGAATAAGATATGGTTAGTGCAACAAGCTGGAAAAGATGGGAACATAGACAAGCAATGTATTGGTTCAAAGCTAGAGGTTGCAAGTTCGACCCATTACTCATAAGAGTTATCTTTCAATCTCTAACATGTCAATTTGGGTAAAATAAAATATAACTAAAAAGAAAACAGATTAAATGGAACAAAACTCACCCAAGATGTGGCAACTCAAGGTGGAACAATTTGTAGTCATTTGATCATAATATCTAAAGGTGGCAACTTTGACCTTTTTATGGGTCAATGGGTCGACTAACTTAAGATGTTATAGTTGGGGTTTTGAACCCTATTAAAGTTCTGGATGGTTGGCTTAAACTCTTTGTGTTATATACTTATATGTATAGAAATCATATGCTTATGATTAAAATAGTTCAATGGTGTTTTGGTTTCAATTTGGTGAAATGGGCTATGTGGAAAAAGATGCCATTTTAATTAGGGTTCCTAGTGAAACCCTAGTTACGTGCCAATTTATTTATGATAAGTTGAATTAGAAAGTTACATGAGGGACAAGGGAGAGTGTCTAATTTGGAAGAAGTTGTGACATGGAGGATTGAAAATTTAACTTATGTTTTCTGTCATATAAGATGGGTCATTCTATATTTTGGAAAATCAGGTGCGCAAGCTAAGTATTTAATGTAATATTTAAACGTGTTAGGTGTCAAATTGGGCGAACTTAAAAATATGTCAGGTAACCATAAGATTACGGTGTAATTTTTGGTGAAATTTTTCATGGGAGATTTTTATCAGGTGGAAAAGTTGATGGGATCGCATTTTACGAAGGGATTTCTATGGTGGGATTTCATCCACCGTAATTTTACGACGGCAATATTTTACAGTGTCACAAAATAAAAATTTTTAGGGGTTTCATTTACGATGAACAATCACGAATGCTTGTTTGATTAAATATTATTGTTGCAATCAAAAGTAAAAACTCAATCCCTTATAAGCGAGAGATCATGACTACTATGGTGAATAATGTAAACCTTAATTTTTTTTTTTTTTGGCATCATTTGACTTGATTGTCACAAAATTTTGTTAGTGTAAAGTTGTGAACATGCAGTTATCTTGTCCTGAGCTAAATATAGGTCATCTGTTTGAATAAAGATAATAAACTTGTATAAATGTTCTAATTTGTATCGCTTTTGTTAAGTGCAGTCTGTGTAGTTGCAACACTGTATATCCCCATATTTAACGAGTTCAAAGCAATGCAACGGAAAAAAGCACTAACTAAGCAAACAATAACCACCTTATGAAAATTCAATCAAGCATAAGCTCAAATTTAAACATTTAAACAGCATTTCAGACTAAATTTAATCAGCAGAAAAAGCAAAAAGATTTGGTGGCGTATCTTCCAAATGCCAACCCATAGAGTTAACGTAAATCCCATACTTCAGCTGAAAAAAACCAGTCAAATTAGGTGTAAGTTACAAATGGAAGAAAGAATAACATATGGTTAGTGCAACTAGCTAGAAAAGATAGGGACATAGACAAACAATGTATCAATTCAAAGCTAGAGGTGGCAAGTTCGACCCATTTACTCATAAACGAGCCCACTCGAGTTATCATTAATATCAAACATTTGGGGAAAATAAAAACTAACTAAGAAAACGGATCAAATGAATCAGAAGTCACCCAAGAAGTACTTAATAACTTACTAATCGCTTTAATGAGTTAGTCATAATAAATATTTAACAAACCTTGTACAACAACCACGGTGAAAAAAAAAATCAACAAAATGTTGTTCCAGGCACAAATTAATTAACGAATTCAATTATTTTAGCAGAACATCTAACGGATTGTAAGCAAAAACACCTTGAAATTTCCATTTCTCAAACTAACGATTGCACATATTAACAATGACGAAAAGGACCCACATACTAGGTGTCTTATATATCCATTCAGACCAATTGTTATGAAGTGAGGCATTTAATTGCATCTATAAGTTTCAGATAACTGCATGTTCCAAAGCAATTTCAAGCATAAAAAATTGTTTTTAATGAGGATGCAGCCGGTCCAAACATAATGTTGATTGGATATAACGCGATGAAAATTTACTGTCATATTGCTTGCTATAGTGCCAAGAAAATTGCCCGCTTATAAAACGACAAGATCTCCCATTTCTTTAAAGTGCATTCTATGTATACTTTATAAGGTTTCCTTGCTGCCTAAAACTTGAAGTAAATATTGCAATTCAAAGGGTTTCACTAGATCTCATTATTATCTTATAAATCTCATGTAACCATATTATTCACCTATTTTCTTTATGGATATATAATATGTATGACCAGAGCATGACATCTCATTTGCCACCAAAAGCCAACATATTCCCTGAAAAATAAACTGAGGTATTCATTTGCCACCAAATGCCAACATATTCCCTAAAGATGGTTAAGTACTAAGCTTGTTCTACTTCCAACTAAAAGAATAGCCATTAAAAAGTTACAAAAAGAGTCCAAGCTTCCAACTTTTCACAAGAAAAAACTTTCACACTTAGCGCATGCTCAAACAACTAGAAAATATCAACCATGTCACTGGTTATTATTATAAAATGAAAATGAATCAAAAAAAGAAACCATATAATTGCCACTAATCTAATGAATTATTAATATTAACACTGACAAATTACAATTCACATAAATCATACACCTGCTCACACACCATAAGAAAGACTATAATTTGATATCCTTAGATTACCTTTCCTTCTTAAAAATATTCTGTCACCTAGTAACTGTTACAACACATTTGTCATCCTTTCGCATCATAAAGTGGACGTTTTCAAAGAACGCATTGCATATTAAAGTATAATTGAACTAATCACATCCGGTAAATTAAATTATTCATGGTAGAACAATGTAAGCATTCTGAAATCGGTATACACCATCAACGATATAAAAGCCATATAATTTAAAAAACGAATCTATTAAAATAGATCTAAAAGCTTTAAATTGGGGAAGTTGACTTACTTCTTGTGCCTCTGAGCAAAAGTAGAGTTCTTGCGGTCTTCCTCTGAAATCATTTCATTTTTCAGGTAATCAGATACAATTAATAAATATAATAAATAAATACATATGATTATACACGTATATATATATATATATACATATATTAACCGTGATTAATTGATAGATACGTTAAATATGTTTGATTATTGACAATTTTAATATATAGAATATTACCGGTGAGACCGAGAGAAAACTTGGTGATGATAGTGCCGGTGACGGCAAATCCAACGAGGAACGGCCAGTTCCTTTCAAACTCCCGCTTGAAAAATACACCCCATGGATCGAACTTCCTCATTTTGTTTCGTTTGTATTGTAATCTCGCTTCCGTGCCCTAATTTGTGATTTGCAGAACGGCGTTTTTTTTTTCTCGAGTCTATATGGGTTGCGTTGGGTCCGGTCGGGTTTAGTTAATAAGGTTACGAAAGTAAACTAATCACTTGCATAAGTTTTTTGCTTTTACAACTGAAGTACCCAAAGTTTCTTTTATTGATAATAGACACATAACTAATCAACTTAGTTTTACCAACCAATTCAAAATGAAGTTAAGAATTTAGTGATATGATTTTTTTCGTATGTAAAATAATATTAAAAAACTGGTGCGCACATTTTATTGATAGCGTAAAGATAACATAAATTGAGAGAGTAAACAACAAAACAAAACAATAAAGTAGATATAAATTTAACCTATGAGTACCGTATATTCATAGTTATATTATTAGTTAAGAAGTGTGAAGGGAATTGAGTTTATTGATTGAGGCATGGATTTAGTGCTAGAACAATTGTTAATTTTTTTGGTAAATCAAAGAGGAAGAAATAAAGTTCAAGAGAAGATTTAGTGACGTTATAGCGATAAGAAAGAGAGATGAAGTACAGAAGCAGATATAGAGAAGACTGAAAAGACAAAATTATTCTCATGTGCCTTGCATGTGAGAAATTTTAACAGAAATATTTAACGATCGTTAGTGATATAAACTATTGGCATAATTTGTGCAAATTACTGTGACTAATCACATTTAAAAAGTACAGAGATCACTAGTATAGTTTTAAGTAAATGACTGAGACCAACCACATATATTTTCCAATTTATAGGGCGGATATAAATGGTCCATAAGAATTTGCATATCACGATGTCGCTTCTAAAGGAATTTATGGTTCGTTTAATAAAACTAAATGATTTATCGATGAATGGTTCTGAATGATTCACAAGTTCTAATTAAAGTTGTTTATGAATGAAAATAACCTGCTTGATAATAATCTTGATCGAATAATGTGAATGATGTAAAATTATCTTAATAACTTTTGAAATGAATAAAAACTACAATATAGTAGTTTAATAATTGTTCTTGATATAATTTGAAGAACATATTACATAAAATTTATGTGTTTAATGTATAAGAAATAGTTTCAGTTCTGAATGGTTCAACACCGAACGTTAAACCATTCAGCACTATCTGTCATTCAGAGGTAAATAATAAACCCGCCGAATGTTAAATATGATCATTTCATTCCACTAAAAGGTAACCAAACTCGGCCCTTCCATAATTTAAAATTTTTTAAAAAAGGAAGGGGTATTTTGAAATACAAGAAATTTGTTACTGCTCGATATACAATTGTTACAAGCGAGTCAAGCCACAAAATCCTGAACACTCGAACAGTGGGGTCCCTGCTCCGCCGTCTTCCGTCGTCGCTAGCTCGCCGGTCTCCGTCGGCCCCCGTCGGCCCTCCTTCTGTTTACCGCGTTGTATCGACTATCCAATTGTCTTTCTACACACTTCACACACTAATCGTGAGCAATCTTCTTCGCAGACGCCATACTACGATTTCTCGGTTTATTAGCATTACTATTTTCTCAATCAATCAATCAATCAATCCGTTGATAATTTAGTTTATATACTTTGAGCTATACAATACATGTTAGTGAATTGCATGCCATTTTTAAACCACTGGTCGATCCATCATCAGGAATCAGCATATTTCATTTTGTGTTGCAGTAAATGTCTGTTGTAGCATATAGTCAACTGGCTTTCACTCAGAGCCCTAATTCACTTTGTTTTCGTTCTTTACGCCAATCCACGGTTGGCCCCTTCGGAGCTCTAGCATCCAGGTCTCTCTCTTGTTATGAGTCGTTTCTCAATAATTGTTGCAATCTCATACTCTTCACACACTTTTTGTTGCTACTATGCCAATAAATTCCCAAACTCTTATTATATTTGCAGTTGTTGCTCAAATAATACATGAATTTTTCAAGCCCTTCTGTTTCTGTATCTTACTTGTATGTGTGTAGTGTGTATTGTATTGTTGTATAAATAACCTGAATCCTAGTTCCTTTGCTTTTATTTATTTTCAGGAAATTGTTATTTAACGGTCGCATACGTTTTTTACCAGGTAAAAAATGATGTATGCTAATACTACATAGGTTCTATAGAATACTATTACTGCTTATGTTGATCATTAATTTGGATCAGCTTTAATCTTCTTAAAACGCTAATACATTGGTTTTGATGCAGTGCCCCTTATTAAAACAGTTAATTGTGCAATGAAATCGTATAAGTTATGTGACCTAACACCAACAGAGGTTGATAATCTTAAAGCTCGGCCACGAATAAATTTCTCGTCCATTTTCAGTACGGTGAGTTGCTTTATTCTTAAGATGTCTTTTAGGCTTTTAATCTGCCTATATGTGTATTAATTATCTTATTGTTGTTGTGGTATTAGAACAGATAGGTGATGCTGAATAATTGGAATTTTTTTTGGTCTCAGGTCCAGCCCATTGTTGATGATGTTCGTAACCGAGGTGATGATGCTGTTATAGAGTATGTGCTTCTATTTGTATATATGTTAAAATTTATTGGTGCATCAGGATTCAATCTTTTTTCGTAACTAACTGGTGTTTTACATATCCGTTTGCAGATATACTTCACGATTTGACAAAGTTAAATTAGAAAAGATAATTGAAAATGTCAACGAACTTCCAGATCCAGAGGTATATGTTTGAATAAACCAATGTATTTCCCTGCAATATGATCAGCTTTGCAGTGCTTTTAGCAACACTTTCTCATAATTTTTACATTTTAACTTGAATATATATGAAAAAAATCTAATGACAACCCTTACGGTTGTCTTTAAGGAATTAATTGTGCTAAAATTTGTGGTACATTTTGTTAGTTATTTCTAGAGGATGGGTAGTTATTTTCATTGTACAAGAAAATATTGCATGTCATAATCTCTTAATGACAACCAAGGGTTGTCATTAAAAAAGTTCATATATTTATTTTATTTAAATAATTTTAGCTCTAACTTTATTTCAGCTTGATGAAGCTGTTCGTGAATCGTTTGATGTGGCATACAGCAACATCTATGCATTTCATGCTGCACAAAAACCAGTTGAGAAAGTTGTTGAGAACATGGAAGTAAGTTATATGTCATACCAATTTTGTTTTCCCTGAACTTTCGAGTTGATATTATTTTATTAATTTTATTATGTGTTGTTCAGGGTGTGAGATGCAAACGAGTAGCAAGGAGCATATCTTCCGTTGGTCTGTATGTTCCAGGAGGGACTGCAGTTCTACCTTCGACAGCTCTTATGCTTGCTATTGTAAGAGATGATAATTATCTTGATCACAATATCTAAAGGTGGAAACTTTGACCTATTTATGGGTCAATGGGTCGACTTGAGTTGTATTTTTTGTTCAGTCAAATAAAAAAGTTTTGATTAAATAGGAACAGGTCATACAGGCTGAAAGTTGCTCAACACCTCTATTCAATACATACAGCAGTCCTTAATCTGTTTAATTTGAACATTTGGATTTTATAGTAATAAAGTTGTTTTTGTAATCATAGTTGATGCATTAACGTTGTATTTTAAAGTCTACATTATTGGACAAAAGATTTTATCAGGTTAATACAGCCACCTGACCCGCCCATTGTGCCACCTCCAATTATGTCTAAGTAAGTTGGTGCAACCTAACGTTTTAGCTTAATGTGTATACCAGCCAGCACAGATTGCTGGATGTAAAACTGTAGTGCTCGCTACTCCTCCTTCTAGTGATGGCAGCATCTGCAAGGTATTTGCTTTAATCTGAATAAATAGTCGTTAATCGTAGATTAGATATTAAATTTGTTTTCAAAGTCTAATATGTGACATCATGTAGGAGGTACTGTATTGTGCGAAAAAAGCTGGAGTAACCCACATTCTTAAAGCTGGAGGAGCTCAGGTTTTTCATATTTCTAACTAGAAGATTGTGTTTCTTTAAAAAAAATTTATTTTTTATCTTTTGTTTTATTTATTTATTATTATTATTATTATCTATATATCTGCTGGTTTTGGTTATTTTAGGCAATTGCTGCCATGGCATGGGGAACATCATCTTGTCCTAAGGTATCACCTTAATCAAAGGATTTATTTAAAAAAAAAAAAACTACTGTTTTATTAGATAAATAAATAAATAAATTATGTCTTAATTGTGAACTTTATAATGTCAGGCTGAGAAGATATATGGACCTGGAAATCAATACGTGACAGCTGCAAAAATGATTCTCCAAGTACGTAGGTCTCCTAAACATTATCTCATGTGACGCATGTACACAATGTTGTGCACGAAAAATTAAATATAATATTCATGCTGTTGTGAACTATTCTTGTTTTCGCAGTTTATTTAAACCTATTTTATTTATTTATTTTTTTTTTTTTGACAGAACAGCGAGGCAATGGTCTCTATTGACATGCCTGCGGGACCCTCGGAAGTGCTTGTCATTGCTGATAAATATGCTAGTCCTGTTCACATCGCTGCAGATCTACTTTCTCAGGTGAAAGTTTGAGTTTTAATTTTTTAATGAAAGGTTATCATGACATCATCGTTTTTTTTTACTCAATTCCCATATTTTGATTTTCAGGCAGAGCATGGGCCCGACAGCCAGGTGGTTTTGGTGATTGCAGGTGACGGTGTAGATATTAATGCAATTGATGAAGAAATTACTAAGCAATGTAACAGTCTCCCGAGAGGAGAATATGCTTTAAAAGCTCTTAGCCACAGCTTCACTGTGTTTGCACGTGATATGGTTGAGGTTAGTTTTTTTTTTTGTTAATGTTCTTCATGCATCGTGCAGTTAAAATATAATATCTACATATTCCAACTGGTTTATATGCCTTTTTCTGTGCTCTGAACTCAACCTAACGTTACAAATTTCAGGCAGTTACATTTTCCAACTTGTATGCACCCGAACATCTCATCATTAATGTTAAAGATGCTGACAAGTGGGAGAGCTTTATAGAAAATGCAGGTAAATTTTAAATGTCATGTTGACACTTCAAGTTATGTGGGCCCTTCTATCTCAAGTAACCAGTGATACCATTTGCTTAACCAGGAATATATTGTATAAACTTATTATATTTGTTTGTTTATTTATAAAAAGGTGTAAAAATGTGTAGAAACCACCACACACAGACCTACATTTATCTCTCTCGTGTTGTATTTTTTGCAGGCTCCGTATTTTTAGGGCAGTGGACTCCTGAGAGCGTGGGAGACTATGCTAGCGGAACGAACCATGTTCTTCCAACTTATGGATATGCACGTATGTACAGTGGGGTATCTCTTGATTCTTTTTTGAAGTACATAACAGTTCAGTCTTTGACAGAAGAAGGGCTCGCAAAACTTGGTCCTCATGTGGCAACCATGGCTGAGGTTGAAGGTTTAGATGCTCATAAGAGAGCTGTAACTCTTCGACTTGCAGACATCAAAGCAAGACAGGTTGTGTGAGTGACTTTCTTGTACGAGCTCCCTATTGATTTGTGTGTGCAAGTGAACTAATTTGGTGTCATTTACGCTTGGAAAACTAGTAAGGTAGGTAGTGTTGTTTGTCCTTGTTATAAAAGAGTGTTCAATTTTGAAAGTTGCCAGGTTGTTGATCGGATTTCAGAATTCAATAAATTATGTATTATTACACTTGTAAAGTTAAGCCATATTGCTGACTTTTCTTTATTAGCCCATAATGAAAATTGACATTATTCAAAATTATAATTGTTTTACTTGAACTTTAGTATGACCGAATACTAATTACGGGTAAAATTAATCAAATTAGATTTCGATTATTGATGTAACTTCTATGATATCCCAACTAACAATTAGAAAAGATAATTTTGAATACTAAAATCAGGAAAATGGTTGATCAAAAAAATGAGGCAGTTATTACGTGGTTTCCATGTCATGTGTCAAGTCACTCATAAATAATGAAGCATATGATACACCATTGATTTCCATACACATGCTTATGCATCAATATCCTTTACATAATCATTCATAAACACTGAAATCCCAACTAACATGAACATGACCGAGAGAGGAGGTGATAAGAGCTACTAGTACGAATTTTGTAGATGGTGTTTTGAGTTTTAACCGCGAAAGATGATCAACAATTTAGTTCTGTCAAATGTATTGTATGTGACGTCCAAACTTGAAGGGGGCCAGTTTGTTCAAATGAATCTGAAAGCAGGCTCAAGTTTTCCAAACGCGTACTGATCCATCCACGGATGCAGTTATCATACAGTTATCTTTTGGATGATAACTAACACTTGTTACCTGCCAACAAGAAAATTGAATTGTTTGGTTAGATATCAACATGACAATAATCCACGTATTACACAATGTCTCTTTCGTTTATCAAATAAGATTCCAGCCCAAATTTACTTGCCTTTTGACTAGCAACTATCATATGAAGCTCATGAGTCATGACATTAATTTCGGTTAAGTACAGATTTATAAAATAGAAATAGAATCTAAAAGACGCTTACGACTGAGGAGTGAGCACGGAAACTTTTGACTACTGAAGCATCCACCAAATCCCAGAAATAAAGATTGCCATCTTCGGATCCACCGACAACATGAGCATCTGTGTTTGTAAGACAGCAATCCATTTTGAATGACTAGCCAACAAAAGCCAAGTGTTAGTTTAAAAAAATAATAGATACCAAATGAGTTTTGGGTTGAATAAAGATTTTTCCACTCATTTTTACAAATAAGTGGCAACTTTGGTGGGTTAGACGGTTAACAGGTCATTAGTTCTTATATATAAATAATATGTAAATGTAAATGTAAATGATTTATGTTCTTAACAAACTGATCTTACCTTACATGTATGGCCTTTATATTCTTGTAGTAATTCACCCGTAGTTCTGCAAAGTAAAAGACCAGTCAATAGTCAATACACAGTCGCATCTTTTTAACCAGATATGAATAAGAAGAAAAAAGAAAAAGAAAAAAAAAAACAATTTACCGGTCCAAAAGCCGCAATGTAGAATCCAGACAACTGGCTAATACACAGTTACCGTCATTTGACAGTGAGATACAGTTGACAGGTTGTCCCAAGTCATCAGATAATTCTCTGAAAAGGGAACACAAATAAAGTTATGAAACATATTTCAGTAAGAACTCAAAAGTCTCACAATGAACGTAGTGGTCTACTTTAGAGGTGGCAATTTCAACCCGTTAACTTATAAATGGGTCAATTTGTGTTAATTAGTTACATACCTACCAATTCGGATGTCAAATGTTCTTACAGTTCCATCAACACTTCCCGCAATGATTTCAGTTTTTGTTAAACAAACAGACATGACACTGTCTAAAAAGGTGTCAATGATCTGCAAAACAAATAGTACTCATTCATTCTTTCAGCACAAAAACGGACAAAAACTTTGGATTATCTCTAAACTGGAAAAACAAGAAACCTACTTGAATTGGCTCAGTGCTGTGAGATCTACAGTCCCAGGCACGCAAGGAACGGTCATAACCTGCTGACACAACTACAGATGAATATTCATTGAACTTCACAGCATTCACCTGATAAAAAAGGATTAATCAATAGCAAGCTTATAAAATCACAATCAATTTAAAATTACATCCTTTCTATCCAGTTATAATCACACTAACTTTAAAGTAAACAGATATGAGTTATTGATACAATAGTGTGATTATAGATATGGGATTCATAAAACTCATGGTACAGGTATCCATATGAAAAGGCCAACATAGTTCAGTGAACACAATTTCTTATCTATTTGCCTACTGAATAATTAAAGGTGATAAGGAACTATCTTTAATACCTCACTGTCATGGCCTCGGAACTTTCGAATCACGCGACCTGTTGATACATCCCAATAAAATACTTGACGGTCACCACCACACGAGCAGATTTTTGAATTATCACTGCAATAAAGCCACATAAGGTAAGTTATCTACAGCTTAAAACAGAACACAAAGATCCCCTGCTAAGTCACAACAAGAACTAGACAGATGATAACGATAACAAGATAAATAAAGATACATTTTTGACTATTTCATTGGTAAAAAATAGATCCAGATAACTGACATCAATTTTTCTTTTCTTTTCAACATCCTAAATGCTTAAACAACTTTTAAGAATTAGATTTGGATGATTTTCCAATCAAATTAATGCAACAAAATATTCTAAAACCATATCTGAACATACTGCTGAGAAGAAAACATACCCTAAAGTATGAATTCCTTTCTGTATGACCAATTGTTATACTTTCTTAACTCTGCAATGCAACTAGAGTCTACACTTTACAACTTTCAGTACACACGCTCATTGTTGGAGATGACCAATTGTATGTGCTTAGTATCATCTAGGCTAATAGAAATGCGAATTGCGCATATTATTGAACCTCTTGGCTGATTTACCATTAGCTATTGTCCAACTTTAAGCATTGTTTAGGATTATTGAATGCTGGACACAGGTAAAGTCAAATGCAGCAACAAATTAAGTCTACTAATAGCTGCAGCTTTGCTAACTATAATCAGATTCATATGTGTGTGTGTGTGTGTGTTGCAGACTTGCAGTTAGGTTTAAGTTTAACACGAGTTATACAATACAGTAACAAGATTTAGAAGAAGAGGGAACAGAGTCACCGGTTCAAATCACATGTACACATATGTATATAAATAGAAATAGTATGTATATGTATAGCTTACGATGTAACATGTACGTCACGAACTTCACGGCCGTGAGATTTGTAGGTTTTGATATGAATTCCGCGGTGTGGATTCCAAAGGCGAATAGTTCGATCTTTACCTCCGGTTAAACAATAATTACCATCTCCGTTAAACCTCGCCGTTAAAACTGCACCTTCATGTCCTTTCAATACGTTCGCTTCTTTCGACGGTAAATCGTTGGCGCTCATCGTTCTCCGGCAACGACCGTCTCTCCTTCAGTGATGTTTTATTTACCCAATCGATCAATTTGGACCGGCTGTGTGATCCTAATACAATTTGGGTTAGACCAGGCCCATTTTTAAAATTTGGGCCAATAACAAGTTAGTTCAACAGTAACCTATTATAGTAGTATATCCATTCGATCATGAGGGATTGTAATGGTCACCCCATCCAGTAAATATTCATTCGATTCACTCGATTAATAATGAATATGGATGAATGCAAATGAATATCGATAAGGATATGGGTAAACTTAAATGGATATTAATATTGATATAGATATTGATGAAAAGTTTATCCTTGAATATATCGTTTAACATCCGAAATGCATATATACAAATACATAAATATAGATATATGAATTATACATTTACTGCATAGTTAGAAGTTCAAACGAGAACCAAAAAGGACAAAAACTGCGAGAAACATTAAATTAGAAGAATTTTCACATGTGGCCATGTGGGTAGGTTGAATCACATATATATGTTGATGGAGAGTAAAATTGAACAAAAAGATAGTTTGAAAAAAAAACCTATAATTTAAATATATGATTAACTTAAATATATAATTTCTCGTTCACATGTGCAAAAACTAAAATGATTGTCACATGTGAGTAGGTTGAATCACATATAAATGTTGATGTGTTTGTGAACATGCGAACATTTCATATAATTCACAATTGAACATGTAATTTGTGGTTGTGAACATCTGTTTGCTAATAATATTATCATTTAGATAATATTTATATGTTACTTGTTGAATATAAATGCATATAAACCATGTAATTAAAAAGTTTTCGCACTTTTAACACTTTTTGTGGTTCTCGTTTAAACCTACCCAGTGTTGTAAATCTCCCGAGATCTCCCTCGAGATCTCGTTTTTAGAAGGCAACCGAGACGAGATGTTCATCTCTCGAGATTTCTTGGTCAACGGGGTCAAACTTAGTCAAAGCCACAATTTCTCGGGTTTTCTTGCTAATTTGTAAGATTTTCTTGTAAAATTCGTAATTTCTAAGATTTTCTCGTTCATTTCTTGAATATTTTTGTAAAATCTCGTAAAAACGTATTTAAATATACATATATTTATGTTTTTATGTATATTATTATTAGAAAAACTATAAAGTCAACGTAAGTCAACATCCGAGATCTCCCCGAGATTATTCCGAGATGCCGAGATCTCTTTAAAAAAGTCCAAACGAGATCTCTCCGAGATCTGAATTCTCCAACCTTGAACCTACCTCGTCATTTAATTTTATAAATCCATTTATCGCTATGCATTCTTATTTCTAACAACCACCGTAATGAATTAACGATGATATATTATAATAAAACACATATATCTAATAAAATTAACATACAAAATACACATTTAATTTGTCATAATATGTTTGATAGTAATACAACAAATTGTGTTCTATTTAGATTTTAAGTATGTCATGTTATAAACTTTTGTTATATTACGTTTTTGTTTTAATCGCATGTTTGGAAATATATCTATTTACATGGAAAGTTTTGATTGATGTTTCAAAGTATATTTAATAGTTAAATGAAAGTAAATACAATAATAATATAGAATCGTGTAAAAATCTGATTGTCGAATTTCTTCTTTGTCCATCATGTATTTGCTTGACGCCCTAATTTTGTCACTTTTAACGCCTCGTTAGGGGCATCAATAGTGTCAAAATCCGAAGTCCGCCACCTCGTTGTCAAAAAAATTAACGCTGCGCTGCAGATCGTCTTAGGGCTTTTATTTATAAATTTTATCCAGTTATTACTAGGATGATTAATGATTAATCATATAATGCACCAACACAACTTAATATCTTACAAGTTCCAACAGTTAATAAAATGCTTAACTTGTGACCATTATCAAACACAAAAGATCAGCAGTGACTGAAGAGGATGACACGAAACAGGGGATTCTAACTTGCCCAGTGCAAAACCTGACACAGAAACAAACAGTTGGCTGTCTATAGGCTGATTCAATTACAGTTTACTTGGACCAAAAAATTCAAAACGAAAGTAATTGTTCAATATCATAGATGCTAAAGTATGTCTCTCAAAATTTAGGTGTTTCAACTAATTGACAATGAAGTATACAAAATGCTAGATCTTAAAAGGATAAGCATAAACAGAAACCAATAGACCAATCTTAGTGTAGAGCAATACCACCACCTGAATACTCGACTTCATGTGCAGGTGGTAAAGACGAAACCCAATCAGACGCATGAGTCGGAAGAAGACCAAGTGTGTTCAGCTTCCAAACATACTTATTTCTAGCAACCATATAGTGAATTAGCTATGATATATTATGATAAAACACGTACATATAACAAAATACACATTTAATTTGTCATAATCTATGTTTGATAGTAATTCAACAAATTGATCTATGTTTGATAGTAATTCAATTTGATAGTAATTCAACAAAATGTGTTCTATTTTCGAAATTTTTACACCTCGATTCTATATTATTATTGTATTTACTTTCATAGGTGTAAAAATCTGATTTGAGTGTCGAATTTCTTCTTTGTCCGTCATGTATTTGCTTGACGGCCTAATTTCGTCACTTTTAATGCCTCGTTAGGGGCTTTAATACTGTCAAAATCCGCCACCTCGTCGCCAAAAAATTGACGCTGCGCTGCAGATCGTCCTACGGCTTTAATTCTTAAACTTTATCTAGTTATTACTAGTATGATCAATGATTAATCATACATACAATGCACCAACACAACTTCATATCTTCCAAGTTCCAACAGTTAATAAAATGCTTAATTGTGACCATTATCAGACACAAGATCAGCAGTGACTGAAGAGGATGACATGAAACAGGGGATTCTAACTTGCCCAGTGCAAAACCTCACACAGAAACAAATAGGCGCCTGTCTATAGGCTGATTCAATTACAGTTTACTTGGACCAAAAATTTCAAAAGGAAAGCAATTGTTCAATACCATAGATGCTAAAATATGTCTCTCAAAATTTAGGTGTTTCAACTAAAAAATACTGTAATTGATAACAAAGTATACAAAGGGCTAGATCTTAAAAGGATAGGCGTAAAACAGAAAGCAAGAGACTAATCTTAGTGTAGAGCAATACCACCGCCTGAATACTCGACTTCATGTGCAGGGGGTAAAGACGAAACCCAATCAGACGCATGAGTCGGAAGAAGACCAAGTGTGTTCAGCTTCCAAACACCAAGTAACATACCTCCTAAATTTAAGGCAATATACATTAACTTGGGTGCAAGTAGATCAACTTTATTATCCTTATAAGGTTCGAAAACCTTCCCAACCCCTTGAAGGGCACTTAACGGTTGCCAAAGAGCTGAAAATGTTATTCCAATGCTAAACAAATGAACAGTGCTTCCAGCCATCCACATCATGAACCCCATCATCATCAAATTCTTAAATGGAGCTTGGGCCACTTCCCATGCTTTCTGAGACTTCCAGTTTGATTCAGCGTCTTTCTTTTGACGACTCAGAGTTGAATCATCTTGATCATGTGACGCACGAGTGAAACCTGGTGGGTCCGGAATGTCACGAGACGAATGACCGGATGAATTGTCTGTGAAGTCAACAGCCCATTTTCTAGTTCCAATCACTCCTTTCCCCTTTTCCATCTGCAAAGGCAATTTTAATAAACAACGTAAGTGGGCAATGTATAACCATTGTTGTGGATGACAGACCATTACTTCAAATAAAAAATGATTACTAAATTATAGATAAAACGGGGTAGATGGTTTAGTTCGTTCACAATATGATGACTTTTGACCTGTTTACTTTTGGGCTAGTATAACTTCTTAAAAAACGTATTAACGCGTTAGAGACAGGACCAAACAAAACCCGGAATTGAATCAGTTAGAAACAATTGGGTCGAAATTGTATTTGTAATCTATTATAATATGAAATCTCTGCGCAATTCCTTGAAAAGCCAATAAAGTATGGTGATACAAGGTTTTTACTTCTAATTACAAGGCTAACAATACTCAAAAATCAATTTCACTTTCAGAAGCTGCTTTAAAAATATGTAACACCTGATAGATATCTAAAATGATGCACTGCACAAGTTGAAGCATTAGATTGTACGAGCAATTCACTGATCATGCTATTATCAATTCACTCCTAAAGAGTACTATATGACTACTTGTTACTGTTAGAATATGGACAAGAATACAAGTACAAGTGCAGGTCAAACAACCATATTGGGTTGTTTGACTTTTGGGATCAGATTTTGTCTTCATCACTTCCCATTTCTACAAGGCAACAAGAATAACAAGATTTCCTTAAATGTGTCTTAGGGGTTCCAAAAGAGAAATTGGAGCCAACCTAGTTAAAGAAATAGCTGTTACTAGATTAGGTGTATATATACACACATCACTTGTAAAACATCTCAATTCAATCTGTATCAATTTATCAATCAATACAAATATCAAAATATTTTACTTATCTTGTTCATTAAATTCATCATGGTATCAGAGCTGAAGGTTTGAGTCCTCAAACATCTTCATTAGCTTATCATTTACCATTTTCTAACTGGTCACCATGTCTCACGACGGCAGCCAATCACCACCATCAATTCAGTCCCAAACCAACCAAATCAGTGACTTAACAAGTCAAATTGCTGACTTGTTAAGAAATAGCATGAACCTGCAACAACCAAAAATTTCAGACACCTTGAAAATTGGTTCGAGTCTTAACAGCTCAAATTATGCTTTATGGTCAAGAATGATGAAGGTAGTCATTGGAGGAAAGTCCAAGGCTCTCCTAAATCACTTGACTACAAACCCACCAGATTCCACAGATGAGAAATATGATCAATGGGAGCAAGAAGACTTAATTGTCTTTTCTTGGCTTATACAAAACATAGAACCCAGCCTTGCAAGCAACCTTACCTCATTTTCAACATCAAAACTGTTATGGGAAGCCTTAACTACCACTTACAGCAGTGGTGTTGATAAGCTTCAGATTTACGATCTTTATGTTAAAGCTAATGAGATTAAACAAGGTAACATGAATCTTGAAGAGCTATGGATACTGAAATCAGAGAACAATCAAACAAGGGAACATACCTAATTTTGTAGTGTGTGTTACTTCTATCTCAGGAGCAGACAAACAATATATAGACAAGCAATATATAGATACATGAAGTGTAACCCTAGAAGTTTCTAGTGTTAACTATACATTAAATGCCCAACCATTACCAACCAACTGTATTTAACACTCCCCCTCAAGCTGGAGTATAGATATTGAACATGCCCAGCTTGCCACAAAATCGACGGATACAATATCCGGGTAATGCTTTCGTGAAGATATCGGCTAACTGTTCATTACTTTTGACATGAGATAATCTAATAATCCCTTCTTCTAACTTTTCTCGAGTGAAATGACAGTCAACTTCTATATGTTTGGTTCTTTCATGAAAGACAGGGTTGCTTGCGATATGAATGGCCGCTTTGTTATCACACCACAAGTCCACTGGCTCGGACTGAGCAAAGCCAATTTCGCCAAGAAGATTACGAACCCATATAAGTTCACAAGTGGTCTGTGCCATGGCTCGATACTCGGATTCCGCACTCGAACGAGATACCACATTTTGTTTCTTACTTTTCCAAGACACAAGATTTCCTCCAACAAAGACACAATAACCTGTTGTAGACCGTTTAGTTGTGGGATCACCATTATAATCAGCATCAGAAAAACCCTCAATGGTGTGATGACCATGATTCTGATATAAGATACCACGACCCGGAGTACCTTTTAAGTACTTTAAAATATGAGTGACAGCATTCCAATGTGAGGTTCTTGGAGATGATAAGAACTGACTAACAACACTTACGGGAAAGGCAATATCAGGACGAGTGAGGGTAAGGTAATTCAACTTCCCGACAATTCTTCTATACTTTTCTGGATTGATGAGTTCTTCTCCGTCATCTGCCTTCAACTTTACATTCGGTATCATCGGTGCTTCACATATTTTTGCATCAATCAAACCAGAATCACTGAGCACGTCTAAACAATACTTTCTCTGAGATAAGAAAATGCCTCTTTTGTTTCGAGAGACTTCAATACCAAGAAAGTATTTCAAAGGACCAAGATCCTTTGTTTGAAACTGAGTACTTAAGAATGTTTTCAACCTATTAATTCCTTCTTTATCACTACCGGTGATAACAATATCATCCACATAAACAACAAGTAAAATGCACCCAGAGTTCGATGAAGCGAAGAATACCGAGTGGTCATATGCACTTCTTCTTAAGCCAAAGTCCCGTACCACAGCATTGAACTTCCCAAACCAGGCACGAGGGGATTGCTTCAAACCATATATTGCTTTTCGTAATCTGCATACTTTACCAGACTCCCCCTGAGCAACAAACATAGGTGGTTGCTCCATATATACTTCTTCGTGCAAATCTCCATGTAAAAAGGCATTCTTCACATCAAGTTGATGAAGCGGCCACTGATACGTAGCAGCTAAAGAAACAAATAATCTGATAGATGTGAGTTTAGCAACAGGAGAAAAGGTCTCAGAATAATCTACCCCGAGCATAACCCTTAGCAACCAACCGAGCTTTCAACCGTGCCAAAGAACCATCGGGATTAACCTTTATCGTGAAAACCCACTTACAACCAATTGCCTTTTTCGAAACAGGTAAGTCAACTAATGCCCAAGTGCCATTATGATCAAGTGCATTCATCTCCTCAATCATAGCGGCACGCCATCCAGAATGAGCCAAAGCTTCACCAACAGTTTTCGGAATGGAGACAGAGTCTAGAGTAGCAACAAAAGAGCGAGAAGCTGCAGACAATTTATCATAAGAGACAAAGGAAGCAATAGGATAAGTACATGTACGTTTACCTTTCCGAAGAGCAATGGGTATATCAAAATCTGAATCTGACTCTGAAGATTGAGTGTCATGAATATCACTAGAAGCATTACTTGGTGACTCGACCTGAGGATCTACCGACGCTGATTGAGGTACAGAAGCAGGCTCTGATCTAGGACGGGGACGCCGACTGTATACATACTGAATGCGATCAGACTGGTCTGGTGGTGCTGGAATTGGAGGGAGTACTGGAGGGGGTACATCAACAATATATGCCAATAAGTCATCATTCTCTTCATAAGTGCGAGAGGTAGACACGGGAAAGAAGGGTAAATCTTCCTGAAATGTGACATCTCGAGAAACAACATAACGCTGAAGAGTAGGAGAAAAACATCTATATCCTTTCTGAAGACGAGAGTATCCAAGAAAGACACATTTAATAGATTTTGGATCTAATTTGATTAAGCGAGGTTGAGTATCTCGGACAAAACAAGTGCTACCAAAAATCTTAGGCTCAATCGGGAATAGACGTTTTGTAGGAAACAAGACACCATATGGGATGTCACCATTAAGAACTGTAGATGGCATACGATTTATAAGAAAGCACGCAGTTGAAACGGCATCGGCCCAAAATGGTTTTGGAACTTTCATTTGAAATAAAAGTGCTCGGGCCACCTCAAGAAGGTGTCTATTTTTTCGTTCCGCAACCCCATTTTGAGCTGGAGTATCAACACAAGATGACTCATGAAGGATACCATGTTGAAGCATATAAGATGTAAATGATTCTGAGAGAAACTCTTTCGCGTTATCGCTTCGCAAAGTTTGAACGGAAGTTTGAAATTGTGTTTTCACTTCGGCAACAAAAGAACAAAAATGAGTAAATACTTCAGAACGATTTTTCATTAAATAAAGCCATGTAACGCGAGAATAATCATCAATAAAAGTAACAAAATATTTAAAACCAGTCTTCGAGGTAACAGGACACGGACCCCAAACATCAGAATGTACTAACTCAAATGGGGACGCAGCCCGCTTGTTAACTCTAGGACTTAAATGGACTCGCTGATGTTTGGCAAATTGACAAGACTCACAATATAAAGATGACAAACTAGAAAACTCGGAACATAATTTTTTCAAACTCTGAAGAGACGGATGACCTAATCGACAATGCATAACGAGAGGAGATGATGATTTCGAGCATACTAACGAACGTGGTATTTTTGTGGTTTCAAGTATGTAAGGTCCATCAGATACCCGTCCTCTACCAATAAGCTGCTTCGTCGATAGATCCTGAAAGATACAAAAATCGGAAAACATTAAGGCAACACAGTTCAAATCACGAGTAATTTTACTCACCGATAGCAAATTAAATGAAAAGTTGGGAAGACTTAAAACGGAGGATAAAGATATAGATGGGGCAAGTTTGATTGTGCCGGAACCAAGGACTGGAGAGGTGGTGCCATTTGCAATCGTGACATAAGATGATTGGGTATTGAAGTCAGAGAAAAGGTGATGATTACCTGTCATATGATCTGAGGCACCAGAATCGATGACCCATTTGGAGGTCGATGATAACAGACAAGTGCTAGAGTTACCTGTTTCGGCAAAGGCAGCAGTTCCAGTAGCATCAGGTTTCACAGATTCTTTCAATCGAGCATATTCAGCATACTCATCCGCTGAGATCGTGAATGTAGAAGAGGAAGCAACGTGTGCGGAGGAATTCTTCAGATTTTGAGCAAGCAATTTCTTGCAAGCACGTTTAGTATGCCCAAGTTCATGACAATAGTGGCACTCAACATCAGAACTAGGGACCCGTACTTCAGTTGCCCTATCAGTATGACCACCTCTTCCTCGGTAACTTCCTCGATAACCTCCACGAGTCCTACCGAAACCTTTAAACCCTCCACGACTGACAAGAGCGGTGTTGTGATCAGAAATTTGAGGTGTATTAACACTCTCATGACGGAGAACTCGAGAAAACGTTTCTTGAAGAGAGGGAATTGTAGACTCGTTCAGAAACTGAGATTTAATAGCATCATGTTCTGGTCGCAGGCTAGTGAGAAAGCTCATGACAGCTATTTGTTCACGTTGAGTCTGCATGGTTTTAACATCAGTACTAAGAGGAAGCAGAGAGTTAAACTCTTCATATATTTTTTTTGAATTCCATAACATATGCAGTTAGAGACCGATCTTGTTGTTCACCGCGATGAAAGGCTTTGCACACGCTAAAGATTCTAGAGATATTCTTTTCCCCAGAATATAGAAAATCCAGATAATCCATAAGTTCTTTTACATACTCACAATGGTTAACCAAAGAAATAACCGAAGATTCAATGGAGTTCATAATCTGAAGAAATAGTCTAGCATCATTTTGTAACCAAATATCACGTGTATCATCATTAGGAGGTTCCGAAGTGAGATGAGAAGCTTTTCCCATACTCCTAAGATACACACGAATGGTCTTACTCCATTCAAAGAAATTAGATCCATTAAGTTTATTATCGGTCAATCGAGCCGCAATCGGGATAATCTCACTTAAATTACCATTTACTTTCTTCTCATCACCCATAACTAATAAAATAAGATCAAATATATACGGGGTTTTATTTTAGATATACCAGCAGCCAACACAAGCAAGGCAGTAGCAGAAAAAAAAAATTAGTTCACCAGAATACAAGACGGACACAAAATTTAAAGTACCAGTATGCAGCAATACTCACCCGGGGTATAACCGGAATTTTAAAACGAGTGTACCAGAAAAGAAACGGCAGCAAACGGAGGTGGCACGCGCCGGCGCGTGGGAAACCGTCGGTGAACAGTGGCGGCGCGTGGCGTGCGTGTGGTGGCCGGAGACCTTTTTTTTTTTTTCAGGTTATGCAATTCGGCACTTCCTGAGATGATTGGCGGTGGTGGTGAGACTTGAAAATCACTCGACGTGGGTGATTTGTAGAACCAGATGTACAGAATTGCACTCACAGGGTGCTTACTAAAACGAACCAATTGTACTCACAGGGTACAATACTCACAGGTACAGCTCTGGTACCATGAAATCAGAGAACAATCAAACAAGGGAACATACCTAATTTTGTAGTGTGTGTTGTATGTGTTACTTCTATCTCAGGAGCAGACAAGCAATATATAGATACATGAAGTGTAACCCTAGAAGTTTCTAGTGTTAACTATACATTAAATGCCCAACCATTACCAACCAACTGTATTTAACAGATACGTATGCAAGGGATTTGGGGGGATCTTGAAACTAAAGATCCAAACCCCATGGAAAATCCAGCAGATTTCACAAGGTACAACAAGATTCGTGCTGAACATAAGTTATTCCAATTTCTAAATGCTCTTGACAAACGGTATGACACAATCAAAAGAGAGCTACTCCGCCTGACGCCATTGCCGACGGTAGAGGAAGCATATGCAACCGTTAGAAAAGAGGCTGCTCATCGACAAATTCTAGGGCTATCACCGAATGACCCCTCAACCAATCAAGACATTGCAACCGGATTGGCTACAACTGATGGCAAGAGGCATTCTGTTCATCTAGCTCAAACAAATCGAAGCAAATACCCATCAAAAGTGGACAAATCAAAGCTAACATGTACCAAATGTGGTAAATCAAGACATACAAGGGAACAATGTTTCGAAATCAAATGATACCCTGATTGGAGGACAAAGCCAGGAAAAGCAGCGACGGTAGAGGCAGCCGGAGTAGCACCTGAGGCGGCCGGAGCAACCACTACCACCAGCAATTCTGACATCGGCTTTGGTGGCATCGTCACAAACCAACAAAAAGGTATCCCTTCTCCCTCTTACTTTTATCACGAATCAAACAAATCGACAAAAAAAAGATGGAAGGGAACACATAACCATCACCAATTTAGATGGTACAGATAACCAGATCTATTCTGGTGTAAACGTTACAGAAAGAGAAGAAAAGAGAGTTTCTCTCTCTAACCCTTCTCAGTGTTCGAATAAAATAGGCAGACAAAGGGATGGATTAGGGTTAATGTGATGACCCGGAAATTTCTGACCAAATTTAAACTTAATCTTTGTATGATTAACATTTCCGACACGATAAGCAAAGTCTGTAAAACTGAATCTCAAAATTTTTGAACTATTCAAATACCTTTCGGTTGTTCTCGACGATTCGCGAACAATTATATGTATATAGATACATATATATATACTATAACTTGAAAACATAACAATGTATTAATTGTTTAATACCGTACATGTAACATCCCGCGTTTTTCCGTTAAATTTATTTTTAACACCGTTTTTTTTTTTTTTATATAATAATATCTTTCGTATTTAAATTCGTCGACTCCGTTGACGAACGTTCATAATATTCTCGTTATTTAATTATAACATCACTCGTTTACTCTAACGTTTTAAAATATTTCGTTTGGTTAATTCCCGCACCCGACAACAAACTTGAGGGACTAGTTTCGCCAAGGTGCCAAACATTTGACTAGGTCAAATGGTCAACACCTCCTCTTATCCACTCATTTCACCTCCCACTTTCTTTTTTTCTTCTCTCCACCATTTTTGAACTCAAAACACCCATTCACTAAATTCATCATCTATTTCCATTCAAGCAATCAAACATCAAAACAAATTATATATTCGTGATCCTCTCTTCATCCTCTTCGATTTGGTACCAATTTCATCACATTTGGGTAACATTTCTAAATCACTAGATTTCTTTAAATTCATGTTCTTGACTTAAAAGTGTGTTAATTAGTGTCTATGGCTCATTGTGATGTTGTGTATGTAATTTGTATGCTCGATTTGTTGTTTTTGGTGTAACTAGCTTGAAAATGAAAAATGCATGCTTAATCTTTGATTTTGGATGATCATATGTTGTTTAATTGTTAAAGTTCATGTATTAAATGTGTTACTAGCATCATTAGCTTCAATTTGATGTGTAGGTTGATTAAGAAAACTTCAAAAACATGATTATTGATGTTGAGATGTTTGACTAGGGTTTGATAGTTCTTGACATGAATTTTTGGATGCTTGAATGCCATGAAATGTTAATTGTTAGTGTTTAGTAGTAATGTATGCTTCATTACCTTCAAAACGGCATATCACATGTGTGAATTGGATTCCCGAAACTTAAAATGCATTTGATGAACTTGAAACTTTGAAAATGGATTCTTAATGATCACTTGACGGAAAATCGGTTATTGAAATTGATGTTTTTGTTTGATGAAACGTGTTTAGTTGTTTTCCTTGTCAAATTACCTTTCCAACGATATATAGTATGCATTTTGGATGTTTTCGGTTCATAAAATATGTTAATTTGAGTTTTGGTTCGTGACTTAGGTCTATTTTTCTGCAAACAGCAAAAATTCCAGGTATGCGCGCCGTGCAACCTCAGCGCGCCGCGCAAAACAGAAATCCCAGATATTTGCCCCCTTTAGTTGAGTTCTGACCCGGATTTACACTAGGGTGCGCGCCGCGCAACCCATAGCGCGCCGCGCATATGCCCAGCTCATTTTTGTTTTTATTTTTCCTTTCACAAAATGTTTCCCGCTTAACCGTAACTCCGATTAACATGAAACTTGGCCATTCTGCTCATAAATGATTTCTCATCATGGGAAAATTGTCGGATACCCGACCCGACCCCGTTGACCTTGACTTTGACCAAGTTTGACTTTTAGTCAAACTTAACCAAACAATTATACGATCGTTCTAACATGCTTAATTACTTGTATCGTGCATGAAACTTGACTAATTGATTCACATGCTACATAATCGAGTCGTAACGAGCCATAGGACTAATTGAACATCTTTGACCGTTTGTGTTTACCGTTATTGATATAACCTATATGTTTAGGTCAAGACTAGCTTTGTCTTTGCACGCGTTTACTTGTTGAAGTACTTTATTAACTCTTGCACGCAAGGTGAGATCATAGTCCCACTTTTACTCTTTTTGAACTTATATTTGGGATGAGAAAACATAAACGATTCTTTTGAACTAAGTGAACACAAGAACGGGAAAACAAACATTCTACATACGAGTTTAGAACAAAAATCCTCAATTCGATTATCATTAGTTACACTTGACGGGTGTAAGCGAGAACTTATGTTATATGGCCATATGGGTTGACAACCCTCATCTCTGACGGTTCGCTACCGTCTACGGATGAAATATATTTTCGAGAATCAGTGTTTGTTCTAGCACTATGGATGGGGTATACAATGGATGGAATGTTAAGCTTTGATAATTGGGTGCTCGTGAATATTAACTTTTAGAATGTATTACTATTATTTCAACTTTGCAAACCTTGTGGTTCGACTTACTTACTTTTACTCACTTACTTACTTAAACCTATGATTTCACCAACGTTTTCGTTGACAGATTTCTATGTTTTTCTCAGGGCTTGCACGATATGTGAAACATGCTTCCGCTTACTATTTGATACTTGCATTGGATGTCGAGTATACATGCATTTCATGGAGCGTCTTTTGACTTTACTTTAAACCGTGTCGTCTAGATTTCATTTGTACTTATAACCTTGTAACTTAACTTTTGGTTGAACAATTCTTGTAAACTTTGGAAACAATCTTTATTTTGAAATGAAGGCGACATATTTTGGTCAAACGTTGTCATAAAGACTTATGACCAGGTGATGGGACCCATGTAGACGACGCCGTTACTTGACGATTTGTCGGGGTCGTTACAAGTGGTATCAGAGCCTTGGTTGTAGGGATTTAGAGTTCATTTGTGTCCACCCCGAGTCATAGGGTACATAGGTGAATCTAGACTACAACCGGCATATAGACTGAAGTAGGAATTACTTGACTATTTGTGCATTTATACTCGAACTCTTCTATCATATCTAACTCGTATTCGATCTTGATCTTACGTTGATAAATTTTGTTGACGCGCCACCTTGACTTTATAAAGTAATGTTAAATGCACATGTAAATCAGGGTAATATAATTTCCGGGATTATATTACGGTGATTCACATGGACGTTCCGACATTATGACGTAAAGAATTTAAGGCGAGTCAAGGAAAAATTTCCTCTCTATCCTTATTCCATACTCCGGTTAGTATTGTTGAAAATACTAACCAACGATATTCTTGTGTCATGAAGGAACAATGGCTCACCAAGGTCAACACAATACTCCTCTCGAAACCCTAGAACAAGCTCTTCAACGAATGATAACCACCGCCGTGGGTACGGCCGTGGCCGATCACTTTTCTAACAACAACAATCATGGAGCCGGTAATTCAATCGAAGGTTGCTCCTACAAGAACTTCATGAAGTACAATCCTCCCACTTTCGATGGAACCGGGGGACCGGTTACTCTCACCCGATGGTTTGAACAAATGGAGACCGTTTTTAACACAAGCGGTTGTCGAGACCAAGATAAGGTCAAGTTTTCCACCCTCACTTTCACCGGTATTGCTCTCTCATGGTGGAACACGTATGTACAATTAGTGGGAAGCGATGAAGCCCACACACTCTCTTGGACCGAATTAAGAGAAAGAATGATCACCGAATACTTCCCGCGCGACGAGACTCGAAGGCTCGAACAGGGTCTAAGGAATTTAAAAACGGTCGGAAATGACCTCGAAGCTTATAATCAACGGTTTACCGAACTAGTCTCGATGTGTCCAAATCTCATGACTCCCGAATCCCTAAGAGTCGAACTTTACATGGATGGCCTCCCTAAGAGCATTCAACACAGGGTAATGACACCTCGACCCACTAACCTACAAGAGGCTTTAACAATGGCCCGCCATACTTTAGACACGGCGAATGAAATGGAAACGTCGGCACCAATGGTCGAGAACCAATCGAGCGGCAATAAAAGAACATGGGAAGCCTCTCAATCAAGCAACCACAACCACAACAACCTCTCCAAGAAGCCTTTCGCCTCCAACGACAAGAAAGGCTATACCGGAAAACTACCTTTTTGTAACGAATGCCGCAAGCATCACTTTGAAGGATGTGGCAGGTTCCGCCACCGGCGCCAAGGAAGTGGTCACATCGCCAAACATTGTGGAAGTGCCACCCCCATCACTCAAAAGGGACCCAACCCACGAAAGTTGGTCACTTGCTACGCATGTGGCCAAACGGGTCATTTTAGGAATGAATGCCCAAATAAGAAAATCAACCCCAACGCACGCCGTTGAACTTTCAACATCAACGCCTAGGATGCCCGAGACGACGATGGACTAGTCACGGGTACGTTTCTTCACAACAAACCGTATGTTTCATACTTATTCGATTCAATTACCGCTAGACGTTTTACAACCAAGACTTTGACTTGTACTCATTACATTCCACCTTTTTCCCTTAGATACTACTTAGGCAATTTAAGCGACCAACGGAAAGATATTGTGTGTCTATAAATTCTATCGGAGGATATACGTTAAGAATATTGACTTGACACCTATAGAACTAGGGAGCTCAGAACCTATTCGTTAAGGAGAAATTGTTTCCCTACAACTAGGTATAGATTATTGTGAACTAAATAATTTTCGGTTGAAAACCGATACCCTCTTCCTCGTATCCATGACCACCTGATTACTTGCATGAATCCCGTGTGCATTCCAAAACGACCTCCGTTCCGGTTATCATCAATTGGGGGTTAAGGGAGACGATGTCTCCTAAGCCATTTCCGAACTCGCAACGTTAGTTGTAAATCTCTCTTAGTACCGTTTGATTTATTTAGGACTCCGTCCGTATTCATGAACCTCCTAAACCACGAATGCAACTTATCTAGACAAATCTGTTATCGTATTTATAGATGACATCTTAACTTATTTAAGTAAAGAAGGAAAACGAACAACATCACCATCTTACGCTCGAACTTTTGAGAAAAGAGCAACTTTATACCAAATTCTCCGAGTGAGAATTTCTGTTGAACGAAGTCCAATTTTCTAGACCATGATGTTAATGGTCAAGGCATTACAATCAATCTCGAAATCAAGCCACATGTAATCAGGAAACTCTCCCAACTCAGACTTGTATTCGTAAAAATCTTAGATCTCACCGGTTGTTACCGAAGATTCATTTCTGACTTTTCTCGTGTTACACAACTTTAAACCTCTTCATGTCTGAGCCTTGAACGTGATTCTTCACACCAACCTTCCTAGCTAAATTCGTATAGCACTAGATGGAACTCAAACATGGAAATATTTCTACTTGAACGCCGAAAGGCATACTCTCTCGACTCAAAATCAACGTAACTAAAATTCGTTATTTTGCGCGAAGAATTCGAATACTAAATTGTGGATCCGATCAACTTTCTCGTCATCACGTACCACACTACATACCTATGTTATTTCACCGTTACCGTCTGATATTACTGGAATTTAAGATAACACACAATCCAACGATACTTCACTCTTCTTTGACTTAACGCCCTTGCGTTGCTGATAATCGTCCAACCATTATTCAACCCCGAACTATACAATTACGTGTACTATCTCGTTTCTCTTTCAGACTTCATTTTTTTTTTTGACAACTAGAGGCACGTTATGGCAACCTCGAGATGTAAGCTCATCCTATTCTAAGTCCTCGTTTCACTCCTATCTTTATCGCTCGCACTTCCGTTTAAGGGAACTCCTTGTAACATTTCTCCATGGATAGAGAAATTCCTCATATTACCTTAGTATTCGCCACGAGGGTGAATAGTCCTAACGAACATTCTTTTTTCGAACCCTAACTGACTTGTTCAAACATATCTTAAGAGATCCTATTCTAACACGGTGTACCATTGCCAATTACCTCGGATCAAAATACTCGTATCGCTTCTAGTTTTGCAAGAAACCTTGGAAACCCACTTGGACATACGTACCGCGTATCTCCCACAACCGACGAACCGAGCAAACGAACGATTTACGTCTTGGAAAGACATGTCACAAACTCGTATTGTCACCTTTAGTAGATCACTCTTACAACAGTAGATACCACTCGTGTGTTCACACGCACTTTCCGAAACCCTATATGACCGCTAATGTCATACCCCTGTTCATTTAACCAAAGCATCAACCACCGAAATCTGAACTCCATCAAGAAACAACAATTGAGATCGTTCAAGTCCGAGAAGGGCTCGAGACAACCCATTGTCGCCAGAAGAGTTATACCAAACTTAGATGAAAACCTCACCAACCCCAGTGTGTAACCGCGTAATATTGAGAAACCGCACCTTGGAAGGGTGTAATCCATTTTGGGAAATCGAGAAAGGCTATATCCGCAATATTGAACCTTTTGAAACCTTGGGGCGTATTGGAACCGCTTCCTACCGTTTAGAACTTCCGACTCAATTAAGTTTCCGTTTACCCTACATTTCGTGTAACAAACTTAGAAACGTGTCCTGCGGAACAGGAACGTGCAATCCTGCTAGATACATCAACTATCGATGACAAACTACTCTTCATAGGAAAACCAGTTGAAACCAGGGATCGTAAAAACCAAACCTTAATACAACGTAAAATCCCGACTATCCGAAATCGTGAAAATGTCCAAGGACGTATCCTCACTTACTTATAGCATTGACAACGAAAGGTCTCGAGCAAGAGACATCGACTATTACTTCCAACTAAATTTCGGGACGAAATTTCTTTTGAGGTGTGGATAATGTAACATCCCGCGTTTTTCCGTTAAATTTATTTTTAACACCGTTATTTTTTTTTATATAATAATATCTTTCGTATTTAAATTCGTCGACTCCGTTGACGAACGTTCATAATATTCTCGTTATTTAATTATAACATCACTCGTTTACTCTACGTTTTAAAATATTTCGTTTGGTTAATTCCCGCACCCGACAACAAACTTGAGGGACTAGTTTCGCCAAGGTGCCAAACATTTGACTAGGTCAAATGGTCAACACCTCCTCTTATCCACTCATTTCACCTCCCACTTTCTTTTTTTCTTTTCTCTCCACCATTTTTGAACTCAAAACACCCATTCACTAAATTCATCATCTATTTCCATTCAAGCAATCAAACATCAAAACAAATTATATATTCGTGATCCTCTCTTCATCCTCTTCGATTTGGTACCAATTTCATCACATTTGGGTAACATTTCTAAATCACTAGATTTCTTTAAATTCATGTTCTTGACTTAAAAGTGTGTTAATTAGTGTCTATGGCTCATTGTGATGTTGTGTATGTAATTTGTATGCTCGATTTGTTGTTTTTGGTGTAACTAGCTTGAAAATGAAAAATGCATGCTTAATCTTTGATTTTGGATGATCATATGTTGTTTAATTGTTAAAGTTCATGTATTAAATGTGTTACTAGCATCATTAGCTTCAATTTGATGTGTAGGTTGATTAAGAAAACTTCAAAAACATGATTATTGATGTTGAGATGTTTGACTAGGGTTTGATAGTTCTTGACATGAATTTTTGGATGCTTGAATGCCATGAAATGTTAATTGTTAGTGTTTAGTAGTAATGTATGCTTCATTACCTTCAAAACGGCATATCACATGTGTGAATTGGATTCCCGAAACTTAAAATGCATTTGATGAACTTGAAACTTTGAAAATGGATTCTTAATGATCACTTGACGGAAAATCGGTTATTGAAATTGATGTTTTTGTTTGATGAAACGTGTTTAGTTGTTTTCCTTGTCAAATTACCTTTCCAACGATATATAGTATGCATTTTGGATGTTTTCGGTTCATAAAATATGTTAATTTGAGTTTTGGTTCGTGACTTGGTCTATTTTTCTGCAAACAGCAAAAATTCCAGGTATGCGCGCCGTGCAACCTCAGCGCGCCGCGCAAAACAGAAATCCCAGATATTTGCCCCCTTTAGTTGAGTTCTGACCCGGATTTACACTAGGGTGCGCGCCGCGCAACCCATAGCGCGCCGCGCATATGCCCAGCTCATTTTTGTTTTTATTTTTCCTTTCACAAAATGTTTCCCGCTTAACCGTAACTCCGATTAACATGAAACTTGGCCATTCTGCTCATAAATGATTTCTCATCATGGGAAAATTGTCGGATACCCGACCCGACCCCGTTGACCTTGACTTTGACCAAGTTTGACTTTTAGTCAAACTTAACCAAACAATTATACGATCGTTCTAACATGCTTAATTACTTGTATCGTGCATGAAACTTGACTAATTGATTCACATGCTACATAATCGAGTCGTAACGAGCCATAGGACTAATTGAACATCTTTGACCGTTTGTGTTTACCGTTATTGATATAACCTATATGTTTAGGTCAAGACTAGCTTTGTCTTTGCACGCGTTTACTTGTTGAAGTACTTTATTAACTCTTGCACGCAAGGTGAGATCATAGTCCCACTTTTACTCTTTTTGAACTTATATTTGGGATGAGAAAACATAAACGATTCTTTTGAACTAAGTGAACACAAGAACGGGAAAACAAACATTCTACATACGAGTTTAGAACAAAAATCCTCAATTCGATTATCATTAGTTACACTTGACGGGTGTAAGCGAGAACTTATGTTATATGGCCATATGGGTTGACAACCCTCATCTCTGACGGTTCGCTACCGTCTACGGATGAAATATATTTTCGAGAATCAGTGTTTGTTCTAGCACTATGGATGGGGTATACAATGGATGGAATGTTAAGCTTTGATAATTGGGTGCTCGTGAATATTAACTTTTAGAATGTATTACTATTATTTCAACTTTGCAAACCTTGTGGTTCGACTTACTTACTTTTACTCACTTACTTACTTAAACCTATGATTTCACCAACGTTTTCGTTGACAGATTTCTATGTTTTTCTCAGGGCTTGCACGATATGTGAAACATGCTTCCGCTTACTATTTGATACTTGCATTGGATGTCGAGTATACATGCATTTCATGGAGCGTCTTTTGACTTTACTTTAAACCGTGTCGTCTAGATTTCATTTGTACTTATAACCTTGTAACTTAACTTTTGGTTGAACAATTCTTGTAAACTTTGGAAACAATCTTTATTTTGAAATGAAGGCGACATATTTTGGTCAAACGTTGTCATAAAGACTTATGACCAGGTGATGGGACCCATGTAGACGACGCCGTTACTTGACGATTTGTCGGGGTCGTTACAGTACATTAAACTTATTGGTTTAAATATTTATTTGAATATATATGATAAGTTGGAATATTAATTATATGAATAACTTGCGACGTATATTTAAAACGTGTTTATAAATGTTGAATATATATTAACTTGGTCATAAAACGATTTGTTATTATATATATATTAACAAATAGCGAGACAATGATTTATAGAAGTAAATGACCAAAACACTCGAAAGTTTAAGATACACTTTGAATGATATAGTTTATTGATAATTTAAGACTATATTTTGACAAAGGTACGAGTCACAAAAGTAAATTGCGAGTTTTCTAAACGTACGAAAATGCGTTCGAGAAACCGGAACCGGGACATAAGTCGGGTGACAACGTACGAGTCATCGGAACGAAAATTACAAGTCAACTATGCACGAGAATATAATATAATATATAATTAATTAATATAAATTATATATATTATATATTAATAAATAAATATGTCGACAAACAAGAAAACAAAAGTTTGTGAGCTGGATCAGAGGGCCATGCGATCGCATGGCCTTGAAGCACAAATCCCATGCGATCGCATGGGGTGCTTTTTCAGAAAAGGTTCTATAAATTGCACGATTTCAGTTCAATTACACACATATATTTATCTATACTTCGTTTATAATTATTATTTATATTATTTATATTATTATTATTATTATTATTATTATTATTATTATAATTATTAAGATTAATATTATTATTATTAATCTTATTATTTTTATTAGTAGTATTATACATAAAATATTACGATGAGGTTATGAGTGTGTCACTTTCAAAATGGTTTTCAAGCGGGATAGAGCTAAGGAAATTATGGGTTATTGCCAAGGAGGTTATGGGTAATGTTCGGGGGTATATTTGTAAATCAAACTTAGTGTTTATCATCCCCGTTGCGTCTACGTACTTTCCTACAATATTGAATCTCAATATTGATACGTAAGCACTCATATTTTATCTTTTATATATTAATTGTGTATCCATGTCTAGTGCTCGAGTATATATATTTATACATGCTTGTATGCTAAATTTCGTCGTTAAACAGTTTATGATGAATCACGAATTAAATACATATATTACTGGTAAAAGGTATATATGATATGCATGTTTTTGGAAAGCTGGCGAAAAATCAATGACTTTTCATTTAGATATCGAATAGTTTCGATGAACGGATTAAAAGATATGATCAATTGAATTATGATTAACGTTAATTGAAATTGCTTTTGAATCTACAATTAAGATTTAAACAACCTGTTTATGAGATTGATAAAATACTACTAGCCAAGTAAATGAATCCTTATATAAGGCACGTCTCGTTTTGTTGAACAATTGTCAAAGTTGACTTTTTGAAATGACTTTTGATAACTTTTGTATGTCGATCTCGAGCATTAGGATTGTGATACACTATAACCCAACCTAGTTTATTAGACATGTATTGACCAACATATGTTCTCTAGGTTGAGATCTACGGTTAATCTTGCATTCCGAGTTACGGTCACTTTTTGATGAATGACCTTATGTGTTGCTAAGGTGAGTTTCATTTGCTCCCTTTTTAATTGCTTTTGCAATATATATTTTTGGGCTGAGAATACATGCACTTTATTTTAAACACAATGGATACAAGTACATACTAAATTCTACGCTGAGTTTGAACCGAAAATCCCTTAGCTTTGGTAACTAGTAACTGCCAGTTATAAGAACTGGTGGGCGCGAGTAGTAGTATATGGATCCATAGGGCTTGATATCCCCGTCCGAGCTAGAGCACTAGCCTTTTAACGGACGTATGCTATTTGAGAAGCGTACACGTTGGTTTGCGTGTATTATTAAGATGATTATACAAAGGGTATAAAATAGATATACGTTAAGTTTAGTTACCAGGGTGCTCAATTTCGTAGAATATTTTGATAAACGTTTCTGGATGAAACAACTGAAAACTTGTGATTCACCTTTATATACAGATTATGCGCAACATTAAAACTATAAACTCACCAACCTTTGTGTTGACACTTTTAAGCTTGTTTATTCTCAGGTTTCTAGAAGTCTTCCGCTGTTTGCTTATATGTGATACAAGCTATGTGCATGGAGTCATACATGCTTTATTCAAGAAAACTTTGCATTCACAAAATCATCACCGTGTATCTTATTTTGACTTCATTGTCAACGGATGTATTATGGTAAACTATTATTTATGGTGATTGTCTATATGTAGAAATCATCAAACGTTGAAAACCTTAGAAATTGATATTCATTTATTGTGTATCTTTTGAAAAGAATGCAATGTTTACAAAACGTATCATATAGAGGTCAAATACCTCGCAATGAAATCAATGAATGACGTGTTCGTCCATATGGATTTGGACCGATCGTCACAGTTGGTATCAGAGCGTTGGTCCTAGTGAACCAGGTCTTGCATGAGTGTGTCTAACTGATAGTTGTTAGGATGCATTAGTAAGTCTGGACTTCGACCGTGTCTGCATGTCAAAAGTTTTGCTTATCATTTTTTTGTCAGAAATTACCTACTTATCATTCCTAGTCTAAACACGTTTTACTGCATTGATTGCATGAATAGTGTATAGACAAAATTCGTATCTTAGCGTATCTGTTACTGTAAACTTTTCCTGACATCTTCCGAAAATTTCTCCGTGATTTATGAAATTTGGTATTATATATACATATGTAAATTATGTATTGAAGAATACCAAACTAAATTCTATAATCTAATTCATATCAAAAATCATCTCCCTAATTATACAAGATGGATCCCGTATCTAGTTCAAATTCCTTAAACTCTGACAACTATTCCGATATGGATATTCACCTGAATTTCGAAGACAGTGTAACCGGAATGGATCAACCAATTAGCCATCATCTATTCTGGATGAATTGGGTATGGGTTCGTAGCCTACTTAATTATTGGAGACAAGAAGAAGGCGATCCCTTCCATCCACCACATTGCCCTCTTGGCGAAGAACCTGAAGCACTTACCGGCGAACCTGTTCGTAATACCATTTTCTCTCGCATCTCCAGAATATCTCGTCATGATCATATACTCTCTCAAATTCTGGATCTTATTCATCCGCTCGTCCGAACCGCCAATCATCCCGGTGTAGTAGAAGAAGTCAACGAGCTTCGCGCTCGGGTAGTGGCTTTGGAGAATATGGTGCAAAGGTTACAAGCACCAGCAGAATCACCGGCATCAACAGTACCACCGACAACAACACCAACAGTACCATTACCACCACCAACAACATCCGCACCGCAAGCCTCAACATCACAACATGTACCTTGAACGTCAATGTCATACGCACCATAGATACCAAGGAGTACCAACAACAATAACCGATAAAGTATTGATTCATAACTTCATTGGAGAAATATTCTGCGGCGATTATGTAATCTCTAAAGTCTTAGAGATAATCTATTCCAGCCGTAACCGTAAATCAGATGAGTGGACCGAAATGATAGAAGGAATAGTAGAAACCCTGACCGGAATGGTACACGATTTACAAGCTAGACTTGTTTTACCAGCAGCATCAACAGTATCGTCAGTATCACCAACACCGGCAAAACCTGTAGCACTACAAGTTCCGCCAATTTCATAATCACCAACATCATCACAAATCAACAACGCGTATATTATATCAACGAGTTATGAAGTATTAACTCATTTTCCCTGAAGAAATTATATGTATATTTTAATTATATATATATGTATGTGAAATTTGAAAACAAAATAAATCTTTTCGTACTAAGCTATTACATGTGAATCATAACTGGTAGGTACTACTCGGTTAGTTCATGTTACTAATATGCTATACATCCTTCGTTAATAACTTAACAATCGTTAACTACAATCTCTGTTTCAACTCAATGAATTCCATTTCCTAATAAATCAAGTGTATTATTCAATTACATAATTGATTTTACATTTTTCATTTTCGATGTACTCGAAACTTTCTAGAAAACATCATCTGTGCCTTGTAAGGTTCACAAAAATTCCACGAGCATCAACATCCTTCACCGAGGAATATCAATAAGAATAAATAATGAAGAATTGATTTCATTAGTGAAATACTCCGCGAAGATTAGGTAATCTTTAATGTTTTGGAGATTATTCATTTCTAATTCAAGCCAAAAATCAAATGAGCTTAATATGATATTAACTCATTAAATCTGTATTACATCTGAAGAAAATATACATACAGATATTTTCATAAAGACTGTAACGAAAATTCTTTGTATAAAGTATTAATTGTGAAATTTTTTTTTTAACGGGTAGGTAATACCCGGAAAATATTTAAGTTTGCAATTAATATGTTACACTGTACATTCTTCAACTTTGATTCAAAAATTATTAACAATACTCACAACTATATACAATCATTTTCATACAAATTCAATTACATATTCTGATATTGACGGATCAGAATCCAAGTCATAACTCTGAACCGGTGACATCATTCTTAGATCTCTACATCTTTCAAAGCTATACTTTGACTTCAAATCTGTGCAAGATCCATTAGCATTGTTTTTACCGAAAATAACCTTGCAATTTCTTTTCAAAGTATCCATTATTATCAACCGTTCAACCAGTCAACGACGACCTTTCAGACTTGTAATTTGGCATATACGTTTTTTTTTTTGTTACTGGAGAACCTTTCATGTTCCACCACATTAACAGTAAATGTACCAGCAAATTCATTAATCTATGACTTAAAGTCTCTCCGAAAAACCATTATAATTGTTCATTGAAACCCTATCATGTACTCATCCACATCTTGTAACGGTAATTGCCATACCAACTACCGGGAATTAGCAATCAGTATTTCGAATTTCGCAGCAATTCTACGCCAACAGTTATATATATACATATAATGTTTATCTCCTAGACTTATTTACTTCGAAGGTGAAGTTTCTGAAAAACACCCAAACTGCGAAACTAGTTCTCCGAATTTTGGAAAAATGCTGATGAAGCAGCAAAAACTGTAAACGACCTTAACAGTCAAAAGTTTGATGATAAAGAATAGTATGGTGGTAAAGCTGAGAAAAAGAGAAGGTTTGGAACTGGAAAACGGATTGAGCAGACCATGAAGGAGGCTGTGGACAAATGATTCAGTATCTACTGAAGTCATTAACGAATACAAATGATTCAGTATCTACTGAAGTCATTAACGAATACCTTGCTCCTGACTCAAAATCTGTTACGAACAAATCTTCTTAATCATCCTTCGATATTAGAAATTCTAAGATATTATCATATCTTTCATTATAAATATCTTCGATATTTCTGAAGACATCTTCATAACTATTATCATCCGAAATTATTTATCTCTTCACGCTATCTGTGTTACATCATAAAAGAAACTATTTTAGTTCTAATTTCTGAAAATTTCGAAAAATGGATGTTTTTGAAGTAGTGTTGGGAATTGAAGCATGAGTTAATATAATATAATGACATTTGATCAACGTGATTATATTACAGTAAGTCATGCTGAGTTTCTAATGGAACGTGATAAAGGTTCAAATATCATACCATCATCATGAACCATGTTACATAACTCTTTCATTCTATTTAACCTCTAAACATATCAAGAAAATATTTTTCTTGATGATTCGGTCTTTTTCGAGGTATTCTGGTAATTTGACAAGTCAGATTGTGCCATTACCGTTTCTTTCTTAGCATATTAATTATGTTCATTCTGAAATTCATACCTACGAATTTTGGACCATTATTCGCTTGACTTAAAGTCGGGAAGAGAAAACGAAAGCATGAAGCTCCGAAATATAATGAAAAATATAAAGCCCGAAAACAACCCCGAAATTACAAACCGTGTATATCAATGCGTATAGCAATATAAAGACACGGGAGAATGAAAAACAATATAACCCCAAGGTAATAGTAGAAGAAAATAACCTCCTCTGGTGGCAGATGAAAAAGAAGAATGAATGATATGATAGCCAAGAAAATATCAAGAATCAGAACTGGATGAAGCATTTTCACAAATCTTTTGTAAGTATGAAATAAGGAAGAAGATTATAGGAGTGGTGAAAATAAATGAAACGGAAGAGGTCAATTTATAGAAAAATATCAGACATAGCAATCGAGGCAAATTACGCATTTAATCAAAGGAAATCCTAATTTCCTTAAATTCCGAAGAATCAAATCTTATTTAAATTATGAAGATATTCTATTCCTTAAATTCCGGAAATCAATCGTTACTACGTCAAGAGATAAGACGAATCCCTATTCTCCATTTCACTCTATTACGATAACTTCCCTCATACGCTTCGAGTAATTGGATTTTTTTTATCCATATTATTCAACGGTGATAAAAATTCTATTTATCAACACATATTCGTCATGAAAACATTTTTATTGTTAGTCATGACGACCTCACTCAAATTTCGGGACGAAATTTCTTTAACGGGTAGGTACTGTGATGACCCGGAAATTTCTGACCAAATTTAAACTTAATCTTTGTATGATTAACATTTCCGACACGATAAGCAAAGTCTGTAAAACTGAATCTCAAAATTTTTGAACTATTCAAATACCTTTCGGTTGTTCTCGACGATTCGCGAACAATTATATGTATATAGATACATATATATATACTATAACTTGAAAACATAACAATGTATTAATTGTTTAATACCGTACATTAAACTTATTGGTTTAAATATTTATTTGAATATATATGATAAGTTGGAATATTAATTATATGAATAACTTGCGACGTATATTTAAAACGTGTTTATGAATGTTGAATATATATTAACTTGGTCATAAAACGATTTGTTATTATATATATATTAACAAATAGCGAGACAATGATTTATAGAAGTAAATGACCAAAACACTCGAAAGTTTAAGATACACTTTGAATGATATAGTTTATTGATAATTTAAGACTATATTTTGACAAAGGTACGAGTCACAAAAGTAAATTGCGAGTTTTCTAAACGTACGAAAATGCGTTCGAGAAACCGGAACCGGGACATAAGTCGGGTGACAACGTACGAGTCATCGGAACGAAAATTACAAGTCAACTATGCACGAGAATATAATATAATATATAATTAATTAATATAAATAAATTATATATATTATATATTAATAAATAAATATGTCGACAAACAAGAAAACAAAAGTTTGTGAGCTGGATCAGAGGGCCATGCGATCGCATGGCCTTGAAGCACAAATCCCATGCGATCGCATGGGGTGCTTTTTCAGAAAAGGTTCTATAAATTGCACGATTTCAGTTCAATTACACACATATATTTATCTATACTTCGTTTATAATTATTATTTATATTATTATTATTATTATTATTATTATTATTATTATTATTATTATTATTATTATTATTATTATAATTATTAAGATTAATATTATTATTATTAATCTTATTATTTTTATTAGTAGTATTATACATAAAATACTACGATGAGGTTATGAGTGTGTCACTTTCAAAATGGTTTTCAAGCGGGATAGAGCTAAGGAAATTATGGGTTATTGCCAAGGAGGTTATGGGTAATGTTCGGGGGTATATTTGTAAATCAAACCTAGTGTTTATCATCCCCGTTGCGTCTACGTACTTTCCTACAATATTGAATCTCAATATTGATACGTAAGCACTCATATTTTATCTTTTATATATGAATTGTGTATCCATGTCTAGTGCTCGAGTATATATATTTATACATGCTTGTATGCTAAATTTCGTCGTTAAACAGTTTATGATGAATCACGAATTAAATACATATATTACTGGTAAAAGGTATATGATATGCATGTTTTTGGAAAGCTGGCGAAAAATCAATGACTTTTCATTTAGATATCGAATAGTTTCGATGAACGGATTAAAAGATATGATCAACTGAATTATGATTAACGTTAATTGAAATTGCTTTTGAATCTACAATTAAGATTTAAACAACCTGTTTATGAGATTGATAAAATACTACTAGCCAAGTAAATGAATCCTTATATAAGGCACGTCTCGTTTTGTTGAACAATTGTCAAAGTTGACTTTTTGAAATGACTTTTGATAACTTTTGTATGTCGATCTCGAGCATTAGGATTGTGATACACTATAACCCAACCTAGTTTATTAGACATGTATTGACCAACATATGTTCTCTAGGTTGAGATCTACGGTTAATCTTGCATTCCGAGTTACTGTCACTTTTTGATGAATGACCTTATGTGCTGCTAAGGTGAGTTTCATTTGCTCCCTTTTTAATTGCTTTTGCAATATATATTTTTGGGCTGAGAATACATGCACTTTATTTTAAACACAATGGATACAAGTACATACTAAATTCTACGCTGAGTTTGAACCGAAAATCCCTTAGCTTTGGTAACTAGTAACTGCCAGTTATAAGAACTGGTGGGCGCGAGTAGTAGTATATGGATCCATAGGGCTTGATATCCCCGTCCGAGCTAGAGCACTAGCCTTTTAACGGACGTATGCTATTTGAGAAGCGTACACGTTGGTTTGCGTGTATTATTAAGATGATTATACAAAGGGTATAAAATAGATATACGTTAAGTTTAGTTACCAGGGTGCTCAATTTCGTAGAATATTTTGATAAACGTTTCTGGATGAAACAACTGAAAACTTGTGATTCACCTTTATATACAGATTATGCGCAACATTAAAACTATAAACTCACCAACCTTTGTGTTGACACTTTTAAGCTTGTTTATTCTCAGGTTTCTAGAAGTCTTCCGCTGTTTGCTTATATGTGATACAAGCTATGTGCATGGAGTCATACATGCTTTATTCAAGAAAACTTTGCATTCACAAAATCATCACCGTGTATCTTATTTTGACTTCATTGTCAACGGATGTATTATGGTAAACTATTATTTATGGTGATTGTCTATATGTAGAAATCATCAAACGTTGAAAACCTTAGAAATTGATATTCATTTATTGTGTATCTTTTGAAAAGAATGCAATGTTTACAAAACGTATCATATAGAGGTCAAATACCTCGCAATGAAATCAATGAATGACGTGTTCGTCCATATGGATTTGGACCGATCGTCACAGTTAAGGACCCCTCACACGTGGGCTGACTTATTAAAAGGAAAAAATAGCACTTGGGCTGGACATGGGATAAGTGTTGGGTCGAAAAATGGAAAAATCAATAATGAAATAAAATGTAACAGGCCTAGTAACTCACAGCCCATGGGTAATAAATCTTCTAAATATGGACTTGGGCTGTTAAAAAGGGATGTTGGGTCTGTTGGGCCCAAGAAATCTGTTGGGCCTCATAAGTCAGTTGGATTTTGTAATGGACACAAAACCAAACCCAAATTTTTTAAATCCGAGTCCACAATTTCGTGTCAAAATATGTATTCCGTTCTAGATAAATTACATGATAACGATAATTTTCTAAAGCAAACGTTGCCTCAAATATCTCAAAATCTACATCTTGGATTCTTGATTGTGGGGCAACGGACACTATGACTTTTGACAAAAACGACATCATTTTTCAAACGAACCCTAGGAAAAGTAAAGTACAAACGGCTAATGGTGGGATTGTTCAAGTTGAAAGTGGCGGAACTATTGAAATTTCACCTACAATTAAACTACCTAATTGTCTATATATTTCAGCTTTATCTCATAAGCTGTTATCGGTAAGTCATGTTACAAAAGAACTAAACTGTAAGTCCTGATTTATCCGACTTTCTGCATCTTGCAGGACATCCGGACAGGACACCTGATTGGACGTGACACTGAAAATGGGGGGTTATACCATGTTGACGAAGTTTCTCAACAAGGCACCGTGACACTTGCTCATAGAACACCTTCGAGGGAAGCTTGGTTATGGCATAGGAGGTTGGGTCACCCATCAGCCGGATATTTGCATGCTTTATTTCCTAGTTTATTTCCATCTAATGTTAATTTGAACTGTGAAACTTGTATTTTGGCTAAGAGCCATCGTTGTACGTTTAAACCTAGTAATTCTAGAACGGATGCTCCTTTTGTTTTAATTCATTCTGATGTATGGGGACCGGCTCCGGTTAATGGGGGAAAAATTATCGGTATTTCGTTTTATTTATTGATGATCATACCCGTATGACTTGGATCTATTTTTAACTCACAAATCAGAAGTTTTTGAAAAATTCTCCTTATTTTATAAAATGATAAAAACACAATTTAATAAAAACATACAAATTCTAAGATCCGATAATGGAGGCGAATTTGTCAATGCTTCAATGAAAATGTTTTGTGAAAATAACGGAATCGTTCATCAAACCTTGTGTGCACATACCCCCGAACAAAAGAGTTGCCGAACGGAAAAATCGGCTACTCTTAGAAATGACACGAGCCTTGATGATTGAATCGAAAGTTCCAAAGAGTTTTTGGCCCGAAGCTCTTGCTTCCGCTACCTACCTTATTAACCGCCTTCCTACCAAAGTTTTGGGTACGAAAACTCCCAAAGATACTCTCTCCAAATTCCACGCTCTTCCAACATCTTTTAGCATTGAACCTCGGATATTTGGTTGCTCGGTTTTTGTTCACATTCCGAAAAATGAACGCACCAAATTAGATCCATGCGCGGAAAAGTATGTTATGATTGGTTATGGCATAAAACAAAAGGGTTATCGTTGTTATAGTCCGAAACGACGTCATGTCTTTACCACTATGAACTGTGACTTTATCGAAACCGAATATTTTTACAATACCCAACTTACGAGTGAGGGGGAGAAAGAGGATAGTGACACTCTAAGTTGGATACAATGAACCCATGATCCCGAAAATATCCAAATACCCATATCAATTCCCGATAATATCCAAACTCCACCTTCAAATCCCGAAATCACACAAAATTCTGAACCAACCACTGAGCCCACTATTTTTTTTTTTGAAAGCAAGCTAATTTTATTGATAAGGAAATGATACAAAGAGGATTACAATACGAGTAACACTAATTTGAGTGAAACTCGAGGACCTATACTAGACATAAAGTAAGAAACTAACAAGATGAATACCCTAATTTCGGAGCATTATTATCAAACTTAACATCAATCGCCAATAACCATGCCATCTTTATCAAAGTTACCAAATCCAGCAGCAATCCATTGAGTCCTAAAATACTTGAACTCGTGTGGTTGCCATTGATCGATTACTTCTTTTCCTGGAGGATTATGTTTATCCAAATAACTTTTTAGTTTCTTTTTTTCTGAATTCCGTAAGTTCCACCTATCATCAAATTTATCATTTATAGATTCTTCAATTATAATCTCATCAGTATTACCATCAGTATTACCCTCATCATCTACTAATACATAAAAAGGATTGTTTGTTTCAATTCTATCTTTAGAATATGTCTTATTATTACCTTCACCATCAATGCCCTTCCCTTTATCTCCTTTCCTCAAAACATTATGATTTTGACTTTTCTGGGACTCCACATTCCAATCTGTTTCCTCCACATCAATATTGTCTTTAATACCATAATTATTCTTAACTGCATTTTGCTTGATACCTTTTGCTTCGGTTGACTACCTTTGACTTTTATTATTATCAAAATTCAACTTCTGAAAAACCCTTCCTTTCTTACCAACAACTTTAAAGCCGTCCTCAACACACTGGTTATTTAAATCAACTGTTTCACCATCATTGTTGATTTTCAAAGCGTCTTTTAACACTTGTGCCGATACTTCATCTTCTGTTTTAGGCCTAATTTTACAAGTATTAAAAGAGTGGCCAAACACTTTGCAATGAGTGCATGAAGGCGGTTTCCATTGATAGGTCACCTCAAGTTTACCCACTTTGGCTGGAAAAGAACCAATCACAGGATAGGAAAATTCGACAAACCAACCACCGAGCCCACTATTGACCTCTCAAATACTGAAACCGTTGTTCAAGACAATCCAATCTCCGATGACACCAATTCCCCAATTCCAAATGAAACTACCCCAAGTGAAACTCCCGAAAGATATGTCTTACCACAACGAACCACTAGAGGTGTACCGCCAAAACGTTACTCTCCAGAAAGAGAAGCTCAACGATCAAAATACCCCATTGCTAATATTGCACAAGGAAACTTATCAAGAGAAGCACAAAAGTTCAATGAAGCTTTGTATTCCGAAAAGATTCCAAACACCATTGATCAAGCAATGAAATCAGAAAAATGGCGAAAGGCCATGGAAGAAGAAATAAAAGCCCTCAAGAAAAGTGAAACATGGGAAAAATGTACTATTCCGCCAGGAAAGAAATCGGTAGGGTGTCGATGAGTGTTTACAATCAAAAGAAAACCGGAAGGTACTATTGAACGATATAAAGCTCGTCTTGTTGCCAAAGGTTATACTCAAACATATGGAGTTGATTACTCTGAGACGTTTTCACCGGTTGCAAAAATTGATACTATTAGAGTTCTTTTCTCTATCGCTGCAAATGAAGACTGGCCACTTCATCAATTTGATGTGAAGAATGCTTTTCTTCACGGCGAATTAAAGGAAGAAGTATATATGGAAGCGCCACCCGGATTTGCGGGAAACTTCAATGATAGGGAAGTTTGTCGACTTAAAAAATCTTTGTATGGGCTAAAACAATCTCCACGGGCTTGGTTTGGGAAATTTACATTATTTATGAAAAAAATATGGTTTTAAACAAAGCAATTTGGATCATACCCTTTTCTTGAAACGAAAAAAGGATCTTATCACATGTTTAATTATTTACGTCGATAACATGATAATAACGGGAAATGATAAAGAAGAAATTTGCAACTTGAAAACAAATCTTTTTAAGGAATTTGAAATGAAAAATTTAGGTCAACTTAAATTTTTTTAGGTATTGAAGTATTAAGATCCCAACAAGGAATTTTCATTTGCCAAAAGAAATACATCCTTGATCTTCTCGCAGAAACAGGGATGATTGATTGCAAACCAGCAGAGACTCCAATGATTCCAAATTTAAAGTTATATATGGAAGAGATGCCGAAGCTAACCTTGCTGATAAAGGACAATACCAAAGAATAGTAGGAAAGCTTATCTATCTGGCGCATGCTCGACCGGATATAGCACATGCAGTGGGAGTGGTGAGCCAATTTATGCACAAGCCACAAGCTCATCATATGGAAGCTGCAATGAGAATTATTAGATACTTGAAGAATACACCGAGTCATGGGGTTGTATTTAAGAAAAATGGACATCTTGAAACACAAATATATACTGATGCGAGTTGGGCTGGCGAAAAAGGAGATAGAAGATCTACATCCGGATTCTTCACAATTGTTGGGGGAAACTTAGTCGCATGGAGAAGCAAGAAACAAAAGGTAGTATCACTTTCAAGTGCCGAATCCGAGTTTAGAGGAATAGCAAAAGGAGTGGTTGAAGCCTTATGGATAAAGAAGCTTTTAACAGAAATTAGATTCCCTCCACAAAGACCTATTCAAATACTTTGTGACAATGAGGCCGCAATTGCCATCTCGGAGAATCCTGTTCAACATGATCGAACTAAGCATGTGGAGATTGATCGACACTTCATTCGAGAAAAATTAGATAGCGAAATCATTTCTTTACCGTCAATCAGATCAGAAGACCAGTTAGCCGACATTCTTACCAAATCGGTTAATGGAAGACTTTTCAGTGAAGTCCTCGGCAAGTTAAACATTGGAAACCCCACTGTTCAACTTGAGGGGGAGTGTTAGAATATGGACAAGAATACAAGTACAAGTGCAGGTCAAACAACCATAGTGGGTTGTTTGACTTTTGGGATCAGATTATGTCTTCATCACTTCCCATTTCTACAAGGCAACAAGAATAACGGATCAAACTGCAAGATTTCCTTAAATGTGTCTTAGGGGTTCCAAAAGAGAAATTGGAGCCAACCTAGTTAAAGAAATAGCTGTTACTAGATTAGGTGTATATATACACACATCACTTGTAAAACATTTCAATTCAATCTGTATCAATTTATCAATCAATACAAAGATCAAAATATTTTACTTATCTTGTTCAATAAATTCATCAGTTACAGGCTCCTAAACGGGCGCTTTTGTCTCATGTGGCAATCTATAACGCCGAAAACGCCACTTATTTTGCCACATCACTCACAACCTTCCTACCATACAACATTTTTTAATATTTTACCCTTTCTCATTCAAATTATCAATCATATTATGCCACATAACTCACAACCCCAACCCCCTAACCCACAAAACCTCTCATCCCACAATATTGTCACGTCATATTCAACCTACCCATGAAATCCTCACAAGTCACAACCACTCCACGTCTCACCGACTCAACGTAACAAGTTAGACCGTGTATACAAGAGTAAAAATACTAGCCCTCTTGGGTAACCCAAACAGGAAAAAAAACTTATCACTTAAATTTAAAAACTAAAAGAGTTAATAATCAAACATTTTTTTTGTCAGTTTCCTTCGCGAAGCCACCAAAACTAATGTTCGAAACCTTAAAAAGGTAAACGTTTCAATCGGATTATAATTCAATTACACTATGATAAAATCATACAACTAAAGAGATTAATTTTACTTGTGATAACAATTCAAAATTATACAAACAATAGAGTGTTTACGTTACCTCAAATACTTATGTCGCTTCATTTAATTCAATTCATAAAAGAAGTAAGGTCTACGTTAGATCTAAAAGTCAAAGCAAACGATAGTGTTTGTAACTGAAGGTAAAATTCAAGGTATTTTAAAATCATGATGAATACAGGTAGAGAGTTATACGTACCTAAAATAATCGAAGAGAGAGATACAGATGTGATCAAACGAGGGACGGAGTGGTCGAGATCTACCTTCTCAGAGACTAACGAGGATGAATCGACTTCAACTATGAAAATAACAAAACAGACCATCAACTGTATGATATCTTACAGTTTAGTCCTCAAACCTTTTTTTCCTGTTTAGAGTGAAGTGATATATATATATTTAGTGTTTTGCTATTTGAATTTATTATGCAATTTTTACTTGTATATTAAGTTGGTTAAGGTTAGTTTGGTTTTCGGGTGTCTTTTTGTTGTTTCCTCTTTGTTTTGTTGATATGTTTCTAGTCTTTGGTAGTTAGCGTCTTGGTTAAACATTAGTTTGGATTATTTGTTAGCTTCGGTTTTGTTTGTTTGAGCCAAGTCACTATTGTTTATATCCTTGTTTAGTTCTTTTATTTTTCTGAGAAAATAAGTCGTTTATATAGTTATCTTTTTTTCGCTAAAATAAAGAGAAAAAGTAAAAGGAAGTTACATGTAGGAGATGAGTAGTTAATATGAAAGTACAAGTTATTTATGCATCTCTAAACTCTTAAAGATAGTCGTTATCTTAAAATTTTTCATTATATTTATAACACAAATATATTGATGATTATTATATATATTTATTATTAATACTCATATAAATATTAATTAATATTAATATCATGTAAAGTAGAAAATCTTCATTGTTTTTTTTTTTTCTTTTTTTTTTTACGGCGAAAAAGAGAATATTATAAATAACAAAAGATAACTTCATCAAATAAATGAAGAGTATCGATAACGAGTACAATGACGGAAACTAGTCGATCATGAATGACAAATACAAGAAGACTGTGAATTCTAATAACATAAAAGAAAAGGATTTTGATCCCAAATGCAAGCTTGAAGACCATGCTCCAATGAAAATCTTCATTGGTGGTGGAGTAATTTGGAGTTGTTTGACGTCGGGTTGACATTAATTTGATTTTCGGTTTAACTGTAGTGTGCCGGGTTATTTTTTTTCACTGCTCGGACTTGTTTTTTGGTTGTTGGGTAACTTTTTTGTTTGTATAACGAGTTGATTTTATTAGTTGTTTGGTTTAGACTTTGGTTGATTTGTTTGTTAAGTTTCTTGTTAAGTGCTTGATTTGCAAGTAGATAGTTTTTAGATTCACTTTGTTTGGTTTCGTTTACGTGGTTACATTCTATTTGCTAGACTTGTCAGTGTATTGTATTTTTATTTAATCCTTTCAAATTTGAGGAAAAATTATGGTTTATTCTAATGAAACTTTTTTTTTTTTTTTTTTTTTTTTTTAATACAGAGTAATGTGAAAGAAGTTGTTTCAAAGTACTTTTTGGATTCCATGAAGATCCATTTATGCGAACTGCTTTGAATATTTTATGTTCAGTTTCCTAGAAGTTTACGAAGGATGATATAATAAGGAGAAAAAAGAATTGCAACTATTTAACCCTTGCTGCATCACTTCCATTTCTATTTCTATTTCTATCTACATAACATAATTAGGTCAGGATAACTAATCTACACTACCAAGGTAAAAATATGTGCACCTTAGAGAAACAAGGTAACATTTACATCCTAACCCTAACTGGCGACAACGAGCACCGATTAAACCCTACGCTACTCGACTCAATAACCGCCGTAATCCACCGTATCCGATCGGAAGCCACCACTTCATCTGCCCTCATCACCACCGCACACGGCAAATTCTTCTCCAACGGCTACGATCTAGCATGGGCTCAATCCGATCCGAAACGCCATATTATTATGTCTTCTAAACTCCGATCACTCGTCCGAGACCTCATTTCTCTCCCGATGCCGACGATCGCCGCCGTTACCGGCCACGCTTCAGCCGGCGGTTTCATCTTCGCGCAAGCTCACGATTACGTTCTGATGCGAAAGGATAGAGGATTTATATACATGAGTGAGATGGATATTAGGCTTGTGGTGCCTAATTGGTTCGTGAAGTTGTTGAAGAGTAAAATTGAATCTCCGGCGGGTTTGCGTGATGTTTTGTTGAGAGCTGAGAAGGTCACGGCTGAGACGGCGGTGGCGAAGGGGATTATCTATTCGGCGTATGATAGCGCGGCGGAGACTGTTAAGGCGGCCGTTAGACTTGGTGATGAGTTGGTGATGAGGAATTGGGATGGACACGTGTATGCTTGTAATAGGAAGGTATTGTTTGCTGACGTGTTGCATGCGTTAGACTTTGACGAGACCGTCGAGGATGTAGCTGCCGCTAATATTGTCTCTTCCCGTCTATAGAATTCTTAAATTATCAAACTTGTCATCTTAATTGTTCTTATTTTTAATTAATGTAATACGGAATTACGGAGTAACAATACAAGTATTATTGATGATCGGAAAAGTGATTGTTGAAAGCGTCAAGCTTAAAGTTTTTCCATGGTTGGTGAATGCGCACAAAGCCGAAAGTCTTCAATTTTACGTTTGGAGGTCTCAACCTTGGGATGTCATTTGAAAGCTCCTATGTAACAGGCTACTGAGAATAGTCCTCCTTCAAGTTCTTGGTCTGTTTACTAGTGTGTTTATGTAATTGTTCAAGTTAGCTTGTAAAGCTTTTGGCTAGTTCATGTATTTGCTCTTTGTAGTGCTACTGTAATGACCCATTCTAATGTGGTCTTTTTAGTTGGCAGCTTGCTGCTTGTACTTGTATTTAGTTTTCACTTTTTGTGAAAAGATATCAATATATCCCATCTGTTGCCAAAAAAACAAAAAAAAAGTATTACTAGTAATATCTTTTTTCTCTTTTATTTTATTAAATAATTAAAAAAAAATCGTAGTTGAGTGATCCTTTTAATAAAAAGTGATACGGAGTAAATCTTACCCATCTCTAAAATTCTGCTCGATTTAAGATATTAAATATGTTGTTGTAATCCCTTGAATTAAACAATTTACTGACCAATCAGAGCGCATCATGTGGCGCAACAATTAATGTGATTGAAAAACTCAATTGTGCATGTCAAATTCAATCACATGTGATTGAAAAAAATCAATTTTTTTTTTTAAAAGAAAAAAATTTCAATTTTTTTTAGTTAATCCAATTGATTGTTAATCAAATTGATTGTTTTACCGCATCATGGGGGATGTCTGCGTCTCATCACAAGGCTCATTTTAAGTTGTAGGTCATAGGGCGGGCATCTTTATCTGATCAAGGGCTAGGGCACAGGGGTCGTAGTACTATCCAGGTGCGAAGAACCCGAAGGTGACTGCAATGAGCAGAAATCTCACTCATTAATACAATACAATTATATGCAACAAACCTAGTGTTAGAAATTGGGTATAAACTGAATGTCTAGATTGAATCTTGAAATCGTCTAGTCACTTTCTCTATAAAGTATTTCGACTCAACGATTGCCTTGGTTTCAGTAAACCTCACTAAATCTTTACAAGGATCAGACAAGAACACAATTAGAGTTTTCGGCAATGAAATCTCTAATAAAATGTCCCAAATTCGGATTAGATAAACCTGCTTATTAGCAATTGAAAATGAGCGGTTATAACCTCTCATTTGAGCGGGAAAAGATGTTATATGAAATGATATAACTGTTGGCTGAAAACTTGTTGGCAAACCCGTTGTTAAGTATAACTAACCAACTCATGCACTCAAGTAATCACAATTATCTAAAATGAACGTTGGATGACACTAAAATAACCAAAAAATCCCCCCTATTTTATCAGTTGGCTAAAGAAACCAACGACAAGTCATTAATCCCCACTAACAAAGTAAGACGATTAACATCTTAAGTGACGTTGATTGTGGAACTTCAGAGACTTCATGCTTACGTAGCTCATTTTTGTCTTTCAGCGGCCTGCAAAAGAGATCAAATGGATAAATTTAGTTAGTGAATATACAAAAACAATTGAAAAATCTAAGCTAATGCCTGTGAAATGTTCTACAGAATGATCAGATGCAGTACAATTAATTGAACAAATCCTGCAAGCATCTGTAAATATAGTTTTCAACTTCTATAAGACAATTTTACCGAACACTAATAAGCCACTTCATAAGTTTAATAATAACACTTAAAGATATACTAAAGTCCTCCATCAGTGCAAGTATCACACACTTATTACCCTTTAAAGAGTTAGGTTAAGGTTTGGGTCCTCTTTAAAGTACAACCAAGTGAAGAAGGCAAGTACTGGCAGCCTTTAAAACCTACCCACTAAACAATGCTAATCAAAATAAGAGGGATAAAATATTGAAGTGAAAGCCAAACCTTTTGAAGTTTTTGTAACACCGAATCTTCAAATGCTTGATATCTAGTACCAAACAAATCTCCACTCAACTTTGTATCACTACTCTTCACAGGCTCACGTGCTGTCGGTTGAAGTGGTATAACAAGCAACGGATTCGAATAATCTCCAAGAACAGTTCCAGTCGCAGCAGCAACCTGCCAACAATAAAAACCAATCAAAACACACATTCATGTAAAAACTTAATAATAAAAATGATTCAAAATAATATAATAATAAAACTTACAGCTTCTTCTTTTGTACCCATAACAATAAGTGCCAATCTTTTTTTGTTCGAACTCCTGATGACAACATGTTTAACCGAACCAAACATTTCAAATAACTCCCTTAATCTTTGTGCGGTATAATCGACACCACTCGTCTCCCACGAAACCTTAAGCATCGTCTCCTTTTCAAGGCCGCCAACTGTACTACTTTTTTCCCCATCTACACTTTCTTTTTTTAATGGTGACACTTTAGTTGGTGTAGTATACCCCTCCATTTTATAACCAAACATTGCACGAATTCGATCAACTTCTATTTTTAGTTTTTTAGCAATAATCTCTTCTTCACTTCTAGCAGCTTTTTTAGCAAAAGCAGATCGCTCCCGTTCTTCTAGGTCATCCATCATTCTTTGACGTTTGGAGTCACGTTGTGATTTGCGTTGAAGTTGTTGTCGTTTTGCACGAATAAGGACGTGATAAGATTTTACTAGTTGTTTGAAATTGGCGTCAGCATTGGGGTCACCGGGTCTTTTGTCTGGATGTACTTTTTTTGATTTTCTTCGGAATGCTTTTGTTATTTCTCTTTCTGTAAGCTTTGATCCTTCTACGCCAGATGGCAACCCAACGATAAGATAATGATCAACAACCATTTCTTTTCTTTTTTTTTTTCTTTCTGCCAAAACAAGAAGTAAACAGGCGAGTAAGTAATATGAGATAGAACACAACAGAAATGATACTATACTATACTATAGCATTACAACGTCCCTAAATAATATTAAAACAACCATAAACTGCATAGAAACAGCACTAATAAAACATTCGAAGAACAACCTTAAAGACTGTGTAAAGCAACTGTAAAAGTTTAAAAGCAATAGTAAAAATCAAAACAACTGCATAATTGATTCAATTAAGATAATTTAGTTCATCAAATGTGAAAAAACAGGTTATATATCCTACTACACTTGAACAAATTGATGATCAAAAATTACATAACAAGTACAAAAGATCAACAACAATATCAGATATAATAATTAGCCATTTGATTTGATGTTCACATACACAATTCGAAACTTCAAATTCACTGGCAGATAACCTAAAACGTTAAAAATTAGTATCTTCGTTCTGCTATAGCCAAATTTGGCAAAATAACCATTTGATTTGTAGTTCACAAAATAGAAATCACAATTGCTAATAATATGTCATCAACTTAAAATATAACACGGAGGGGCAAATCAGTAATTTGGTAACTCCAATAAAACAGTTAAAAGGAGAAAAAATTAGCCAAATAGTCATCTGATCGCTATTTTTTAATTCTTCAAAAACAATTAGGGTTTCAATTCTTCATACAATTAAGGTTTCTAATCCATAATTGAACCGCAAACATCTTCAAATTCATCTTTTAGATGCAGAATATTCATCATTCTTTGAAGATTCATCACACATTGTTGAAATTTCAACTGAAGAGAGTAGATTCATCCGTTATGCAATGCCCATTCATTCATCAGAAACGAATCAGGGCTCCAGATTGGGATCGAAATCATCAAAACACAAATTATTGAGCGAATTCAAAAATAATCAATTAAGTAAGGTGAAAATGGCTACTTTTCGATTTTCTACTTTTTGTAACAGATTTGAGATATAGAAAGAAATCAAAAATTCTAATTCTAATAACTAATTACATATTATCAACATCCATTTTTCAATCAGAATCTGCGTTTTTCGCCAAACAATATGTCATTATTTAAATCGCAAATCATAAATCATAAACTAAGTGACATTTATGCATGTTTTTTCGCCTAATTATTCAGACGCCACGTAATATCGCCCCTAAAAAGCATAAACTAAATCGTAAAATTAACTAAAACATGAATCGATTTCAGATCCAAACATGAGCTGAAACTTCAAATTCAGGTATCAATTACCAAAATTGAAAGTCAAATAGCAGTAATTTCCTCAGATTTAGTATTAATTTGAGCATATATTCGTCACGCAGGAGGTTTGTGGGTTTGGTTACATTTTCGTTCTACGGAATGTTGTGATTGCTTCAAAGGTAATGTGTTTCTTAAAACTATGTACTCTGTTGCTAGACCGATATCCAAAAACTTTGTGGTAGATGAACGTTTGGTGTGGATTGAAATCTCGGGACTTCCAGTTTGTGCTATTAAACGAGTAGCAGGTACTTTTGGCAAAGTGGTGCTTTTTGATAATGCGAGTTATAAGGCTTTGGGTGTGGGGCGAGCTTGTATTCTGACCCGACAAAATTCTATTATTTCAGAGGAGAGATTAATGTCACAATTTATGGGTCGAGCTTTGATGTCACTGCTAGGGAAACTGGGGCATGGCATTTAGAATTATCGGTTCAAGAAGATAGTGACAGTGAGGTGGAATTCGTTGATGAATCTGAGTTACGTGGTAATATGGATGAGCAGCATATTGATCAGGCTCTTAATAAAGAGGCTGAGTTGGTGAAAGATGATGGAGTACAAGCTTCTGATGACGAAATGGATGGTTCTATAGGTACTAAGAATCAAGAGAAGGTATCTAAAGAATCGATTCCCAACAAAGACGATGTTCATACCTCTCCTCAATCCAATAATGGTGCAGACATGAAGGGTGAAACAGAAGGAAATAAGAAGGTATACGGGTTTTCCATTCTTCATGAACTTGATCAGGTGATAAATGATGATAATCATGATGAGGGTGGGAATGTTGGAGGGTCGAATATATTTCAGGATTTGATCAACAAGATTGGTGCAAATATCATAGACAAATGAATTGCCTCTCGATTAATATTAGAGGGAGTAATTACTGTTTCGAATGGAGATGTTAGAACCTTTTCGTATAAAATCTATGTGGGGTAATTACTGTTTCGAATTTGCGTGTACGCTTTCTAGAGGGAGATCCCAATGTGGCATTCTATCAGTGTGGGATCCCAATGTTTTCGTTAAAGACCAAATTTGGTGTTGTGATTCCTATGTTACTGTTAAAGGCAAATGGTTGGGTTTTGATGGGGATATATGTTCGTGGTCAATGTTTACGGGCCTCAGAAAAAATTCGTTTGTGGAAAGTTTGTTGGGCTTCAAGTGTAACATGATGGCGCCTATATTTTTTTGGGCGACTTTAATGAGGTAAGGTCAGAGGAGGATCGGCTAGGTACGGTGTTCAATGAACAAAGTGCAGCATTATTTAACACTTTTATACATGATATAGGCGTTTTTGACTTACCTTAAGAAAATTTATATGGATGAATAACTCGGGTTCTAAGATGAGTCGGTTGGATAGAGTTATGGTTTCGTCAGAAATTTTAGACGCATTTCCGGATGCTAAATTGAATAGGGGCTGGTCGGATCACGTCCCGCTTCTCTTTCATGTGGAGAAACTTGACTTCAGTCCCGTGCCTTTTAAACTATTCAACTCGTGGATGTCAAGAGCTGGTTTTAAGGAGACTGTTAAGAAAATTTGGAGTGAAGATTGCGCTAATACGGGGATTGTTAAAAAAAATTATAGACGCTGAAACTTGGCATTAGAAATTGGTTGAAAGATGTTCGAGATAATGAAAAACCGAGAGCAGATGCTTTGAAATTGCGTTTTGCTGATATTGACTCAAAAATAGACAATTCGAATGCCTCATGTTACGAGTTAGAGGAACGGTCTCACATTTTCGCTGAGTTAAATGAAATTACAAGTAGAGAGGAGATGGATATTTGTCAAAAAGCTCGAGTTAAATGGGATGTCGAAGGCGATGAAAATTCGAAATTTTTTCACGCGCTAATCAACCAAACGCGTAATAAAACTGCTGTCAAAGGTGTGTTGATTAATGGTGACTGGTGTACGAGTCCATCGGATATTAAAACTGCTTTTTTCAATTTTTATGCCGCTAAATTTGATGTTGTTCCGTCGAATGTGGGTTCTCTCAGTCTCGTCCCGAACAGAGTGCTAACAGCGGCTGATGCTGCTAAGTTGGAGTGTATTCCAGCGGAACAGGAAATTAAGGAGGCAATTTGGGATTGTGGGAGTGCGGCAGATAGGCAAAGTTAACATCTTTTTATGGAGACTTGCGGCAGATAGGCTTCCAGAATTAGCAAATAAACCCTAATTATACATAATTAAATTCGAAACATAATTAAACGAAAAAATACCTAATTATGCACAAATAAACCCTAATTATACATCACGAACGATTTGAATCGAAGGAATAAGATACAGAATTAGCAAACAACAAGCTGCAATAATTAATTTAGAGTAATAAAAAACGATGTATAAATTGGATCAAAGATGCGATAACTTACCTACAGTTGCAGAGAAAACGGAATAAGAATAATAAATTGAAATTGTATCTACATCTATACATACGCTAATGACCGGATATTTATTGGCTCAACATGTGGGCTTTTTCTTGTTGGGCTACAGATTGGGTTTTTGGACTAACAAGTTCGGAGAATTCGGAATAAGTAGTACGGAGTATATGTATCGTAATACCATAAAGAACCCGGATAATTGTCGTATAAAATAGTCAAATGACATTTTGCATTGGAGGCGTAACACTATGGCCTTTTGAATAATCTTTTTTTCTTCTTAAGAAATAGTTAAGTAATGTGATTGAATTCCCAAGTGATTACCAAATGTTTTGGAATTTAAAATACACCTATGGGAGGGGAAAAAGCCCGTATTCGATGGGAAAAACTGAACGATATAATACAAGTCCCGGGCCGGGTATGAGATTGTTTTTTTTATAGATAATTCAGGTTCGGATTTGAGTCTGGGTTTACCCAGCTTCTATCCCGCCCCAAATACTCGAGTAATAACAACAATAATAATTAAATTAAAAATGAATAATATTAAAAATAGAAATTTATTATTGTGCATGTTACGTATATTGCATTCACTTGCAATGTAGTTGCAAATCAATGTCTCGTTGTGGGTTTATTTTATTTTATTTTTTATTTTTTTAACGGCCAAAAATTATTTTATAAATCAAGCGCTCCCTAGCAAGACGCTAAGAGAAAATTACAATGGCATAGAGAGCCAATAGTTCCAATTAGAAACTAAATGACTCCTATGCTTAATCCAACGAACTGAAAGTAATCTAGTTACATCAAACAAACTACTAAGATTACAAAAACAACGTCATTTCGGTACCGCCACGACACCCATAACAAAGTGCAAACGATAGCGACGATCCGACTTTGACAAGTAGTAGATAATCGCACCCTCTCTAACCAATCCATAAAAGTATCCCATTAAGTAAACACCGGCATGTGACAATCTAACCATACCCGAAATTTGTGCCAAATACTTGTCGCTACCGAGCACTCAAAAAATAAATGATCCTGTGTTTCGACCCCATTAAGACATGAAGGACACACTATGGAATTAATCTCTATACCTTTCGCGGATATGTTCCAACGAACGGGAAGCGCATCAAGTCTAAAACGCCACACAAAAAAACATTAACTTTCCTTGGAAGGAATTTGAACCAAATAGTAGAAATATTAGACGAAGGTAGATTAGACCGATCTATAACATCTCTAGCCACTTTAAATGTGCAGTTACCGTCATTTCTCAATGTGCACACCTAACTATCCTCGCGATCCATGTATTTATATGCTAGGTATGGAGCTCGTGCGTTGCACGGTGGATTAATATTTTTGCAAAGATTGCGTATGTATAATATTAATAACATAACATTAAAACAGAGATTATGTTTCATCTATATGATGAGAATGAAACATAATTAATAAATAGATTATACTTGACGGATCTCATAATAATGACACATACTTCAAATAATTACAAAAAATAACATTTAATATATATAATAGTTCATATATATCATACAAGTGAAAATTATCTAAAACATTTCTTCAATTAAGTCTATAAGTGTTGCAAGACTTCTTTTTATACAACATTTTTTGTTGTATTGGATAGTTTGTTATTTTTGACTAAGATTAATATCTTTATTCCTTGACGATTAGTAACCCGACATAGTGCAACGTATAGTTGTCCATGACTAAAGACAGGTTTTGGAAAAAATAAGCCGACGTGCGATAGTGATTGTCCTGGACTTTTATGGATTGTCATTGCAAAGCACACCGACAATGGATATTGTCTTCTTTGGAATCTGGAATGTATTCTCTTGTCTGATGATATGATAAGCATACGTGATTAAGCTGTTAAAATTTTTGCTTTGATTATTTTTTCCCGTAAGTGAACAATTTGTAAACGTGTATCGTTACACAAACCTCCTGCCCTGATCAATATTTCGAAGTAACATAACTGGTACACCAACTTTGAGCTTCAGATTGTGCTTTGGTAAGCCGCCAACTTCAATACTATTTAGGAAATCGGTAGTGTACAGTTCACTATTAAAGTCAGCGTCTCTCTGTGATGCACATATACTGTCGGAGCTCAAATATGACCGTTCTTCACATTCCAAAAACTGCATCATTCTATCATTAATGATGTTAACTACTTCATGGGTTGGAGCAAGAATTGCACTTTGCTGATAATATTCTGGATTACCAAGATTAAGAAGATAATCTGGATAAATAGTTGAGATGATAGAACCAATTAGATCATCAACATCTGTTATCAAAAGATCTGGTGGAATTTCAATACCAAAAACTCCATCTTCATATTCACCGACATTACTGTTGCCTATGTCTAGTATCCATTGAGCAAAATTTCTAGTATCGTCATCAGTTAAAGTCGTTTGAATACCACATAATCTCATGTTAACGGTAAGTTTTAAAACAGTAACATGATCCCACAAATAGGAAGAATTTAGAGATGGAGCTACTATATCTTCTATTTTACCTTTTTGAATAACATGTAATATTTGTCTAAAATCGCCACCAAACACAACTACTTTACCCCCAAACAGAGTATCCATGCTATCATCAATGCCTTGACGACATATATCACGCATAGAATGATCAAGTGCTTCAATGCACATCTTGTTAACCATCGGAGCCTCATCCCAAATAATAAGTTTTGCCCTCCTAATGAGCTCACCCAATTTGTTGTACAGAAAAATAGTACACAATGACTCATCTGTAGGATGAAGGGGTATGTGAAAACGTGAATGAGCCGTCCGACCTTCGGATACAACAACGCTACAATGCTGCTATCCCACTGGATGTAACATTTAAAACAATTTCTCCTTTACTGCGTAATGCAGCTAAGAGTGTTTGCCAAAGGAAGGTTTTTCCAGTACCACCATAACCGGTCAAAACGAACACATCTCCTTTTCCCTGATCAATTGCTTTTACTATTTGATCGTATGCATGTAACAACCCAAACCAAAACACAAACGAACCCGCGGAAAATATCAAATAAAAAAAATTTGTTTGTTCAGCATCTGGCGCGGCGCGCCAGACCCCTGCGCGACGCGCCAAACTGGTCTGTCCCAAAAGTCTTGAAATGCGAAAAAGATTGGCCACTTCCCGACATAATTAGACAAAACGCTTTTAACAACATATTCAAATATGTAAAACTAACACATTCCATTAATAAAAATGAGTTTTACGAAGTGGGGCTCACATCGGCCGTTTTACGAGTTTAATACAAAATATGAGTTTCGACCATCAAAAGTTTAAGTACCAAACTACACTACGAGCATGGTGTTTGGGATTAAACTACCCAAGTCTCGGTCAAACTCCAAAAGCTAATATCTCTAAAAGCGTTCCCTAACAACAACGGGATCTTTAATCCAAGATGATGCCCTTACCCTTGTCCACAACCGAACCTATAAAAAGGTAAACAACGAGAGGGTAAGCTAACGCTTAGTGAATGCAATAATTATACACATACATATATAATATACCTACTTGCAATCACTTACTCAAACACCGCATACATGCTAGCAACACAATTAGCTTATAATCTCGAATACGAGCTAGGAATCTCCAATACCACAAGCTAGCATAGCAACGCATATAAATATAACTCGAATAATATAATATGCTTACACTTACAACACAATAACCATGGTTAACCAATCGTACAAGGGAATGGCGCTCGCGAAAACGCCATCGGTGTTCATAACATCCGTTAGGGTACTTAACACCTCGTATCACTAACCCCTAGGGTGGCACCTTAACACCTCGGCACTTCACCCCGAGTGGCATCTTAACACCTCGATGCTTCACTCATTATTTTACGGAGTGGTGTCTTAACACCTCGACACCACACCCCTAGGTGGCATCTTAACACCTCGATGCTTCACCCCAAGTGGCATCTTAACACCTCGATGCTTCACTCATCACGTGAAACGTGGTGTCTTAACACCTCGACACTATGCATTTCACGCTACAACAAATAGATACATTATATACCTACACATATAATTATTCCACTCACCTCAAAATCTCTTGTGAAAATATACCCGAGCTTGCAAAACCTCAATGTAACGTACCTATCACATTATACATATTATCAATCACAAACTCAAGTTGGTCAACGAATTCTTTCACCATTCTAAAGTCATTTTGACCCAAAGTGCAATTTCAACCCATTTGCACCCTTAACCCTAATTTTGGGTCAACTCATACCAAAACCCTAACGTTAGCCATGATAGGTTTAAAACACATCTCAAAACAGGGTTTAGACATTAATCACAAACATTAACTAACTTAAGTCCACTTTGACCCATTTGACCAATTTAAGGTCTACACACCCATTTCGGGTCATCCACTAACCCACTTAACACCCCTTTATATATATAAGTGTGCTAGTAATTTTACTAACCAATTTAAGCTCATAAACATAAATTAATACTTTGAAAGTTAGTCAACTTTGAGTCTACATGACCCAAATTCACCCAAAAACCCCTAATTCACTAACAAATGGGTTTTATGTGCAACAGTACCCAAACCCTAACCCTTAATACAATTAAAGTAAGAAATTAGGTTTTATAACTTACCAACACAATCACCACGTAGCTAGTGACTAGATAAACGACTTTAGAACTCGCACTAAGACCCGATTCAACCTCCTTCTTCCTTTAATGGACCTTTCTCACTCTAGAACTTCCTCTCTCTCTAGGATTTAATGGAAAGTGATAAGGTAGATGGAAATGGAGTAAATGAGACTCCAACAACTGATCCCAAGCCTTAAAGTCGGGTCCCATGTGAATTTACCAAAAAGCCCTTAAAATATCTAATTTAAAAGCAAAAGATGAGCTGTCAGCCCGTAATGGCGCGGCGCGCCTGATGTCAAAGCTAAGGGGTATAAAATACTATTAAATTTTAGCAGGAAATACTATTAAATACGATACAATTTTACACAAGATATTTATTTATTTATTGAATGGATATACTTAAACCTTGCTACAACACTTATAAGTAGTGTACCTAATCGTACAGTAGTGTAGTTTTTAGTAGGTCCGGTTCGTTCCACAGGGAAAATCTTTTAATCAAAGCTTAACGCTATATTAGTTTTATTTTATAAAAATATGAATATATATATATAAGTAATATTATTATTATAAAGGGGGGTTTTTACCGTTTAATGACCGGTTTGTTGATTTTAAAACTTTAGTCGCAGTTAAAACAAAATGTAAAATATTAAATAAATAAAAGACTTAATTTAAAGCGTAAAGTAAATAACGATAATGAAATTACGATAAATAAAAGTGCGATAACATAAACTTGCGATAATTAAAAAGTACGATAATTAAAATTGCAATTAAATATAATAACAATAAATAAAAGTGCGATAATTAGAAGTGCAATTAAATATAAAATAAAAGAAATTAAATATGAAATAAAAGAATTATGCTTATTTAAACTTTCCGTAATCATGATGTTTGACGTGTTGATTTTAGTTTTATGCCCATGGGTTAATTGTCCTTTGTCCTGGATTATTTAATATGTCCGTCTGGTTTTTGTCCATAACAGTCCATCAGTCATAAATATAAAGTGCGAGTGTCCTCGTCAAATTATCCTTATACCCGAAGTTTAAATATTCCAACTAATTGGGGACTTAAACTGTAACAAGATTTTAATACTTTGTTTAATAATTACACCAGGATGTCGACTGAGTGTAACCCAAGGTTTTAATACTTTGTTATCAATTATGCCAAGTGTCCTTGTACATAATTTCACCCATGTTTTAATAATTCTAGTGGCTATTAATCCATTCCCGTGTCCGGTTAAATGAACGATTATTCGTACATATAAATACCCCGCCCATCGTGTCCGATCGAGTGTAAATGGTTATTTATAGGGACCCCCAATTGTAAATCTTTATATTAACATTAACAAACTATCATTTAGTTAAACAAATATAAAGCCCATTAATAGCCCATAGTCTAATTTTCACAAGTGTCGTTCTTTTGTCCAAACCCCAATTATGGTACAAAGCCCAATTACCCAATTTTAATATTTTTAGCCCAACATCATGATTACTTCGGATTAAATAAGCATAATAATAACTTAGCTACGAGACATTAAATTAAAAAGGTTGAACATAACTTACAATGATTAAAAATAGCGTAGCGTTACACGGACAGAATTTCGACTTACACCCTTACAACATTCGCTAACATACCCTTATTATTAGAATTAAAATTAAAATTAAAATATAAATATAAATATATACTACGTATATAGATAGAGAGATTGATATTATGGATGGAAAAATGGTGCACCAAAGCTCGATTTTTATAGGCCTGTGATCTGGAAAAGGGGCTCATGCGATCGCATGGATTTATGCCTTCCAGGCCATGCGATCGCATGGCCAGCTGGGGAGAGCCACTTTTGGTTGTTTTCTTCTGCCGACGTTTATTTAAATATAATATAATATATATATTAATTTTAAGAATTAATTATATATTATATTATATTCATATGCATAGTTGACTTGTAATTTTTAGTCCGTTGCGTCGAGCGTTGAGAGTTGACTCTGGTCCCGGTTCCGGATTTTCGAACGTCCTTGCGTACAATTTAATATCTTATACTTTTCGTTTTGAATCTTGTACTTTTGTAATTTTGAGACATTTCTTATCAATAATTGGAACCTCATTGATTGTATTTTGTACTTTTGAGCTTTTTGGTCGTTTGCGTCTTCAATTCGTCGAATGTGTCTTTTGTCTTCACCTTTTATTATTTAAACGAATATCACTTGTAAATAGGACAATTGCAACTAAAAGCTTGTCTTTCTTGAGGAATAATGCTATGAAATATATGTTCGTTTTTAGCATTATCAAATATTCCCACACTTGAGTGTTGCTTGTCCTCAAGCAATATAGTCTTGAAATACTAGAATCACTTCTTTATTCTTCACACTTTGTACATCAGTGATTTCTTTACGACGGTATAAACAATGGTAGTAACGATGTGGTTTACAGTCCCACATGACTATAAAATTTAGATCCATTAAGGAAATTGGATCTTTATGAAAACATTTGATCTTTTGAAAATTAAATCTAGTTTTTACCCTAGATAAGTTTTCCGGAATAACCCTTCACCGGTGTTTGCAAAATATTTTTGTGGGCTTGGTGGGTTTCAGATTTGAAAATTTTAGCTCAAAACTTGTGGTTTTGTGTCACCCACTTGCTAACCTTGTATTAGGAAAGCAACACATCCAGTATACTTGCTCCGTATATTACCTTTCGGTAAACTACCGTCCAGTTATAAAGGAAAGCGTTGAACAAGCAACTGTTAAGGCAATGTCCCCTGACATGCTTTTAATTATGGTCTATAACGTGTTGGACTCAATTACTATCCTTTGTAGGAGCAATAGTAAAGCTCACCCTTATGATTTTTCGGTCTGGCACAAGGTCCTGTCTTCGACCATGCTATGCAACCACCGTTCTTACGGTTGACACCCGATTTGGTTCAGATGACCTAATGAATTCCAGGTGAATTCCTGGGATTTTACGTTCAATGGTAATGAACGCATTGAAAATGAGTTTTCAGAAAACAAATCGGTTTATAATTTGATCAAAATATTTTCTCGTTCAAGCTCGAGTTTAGATATCATTGAATTCCATGAGTTTGAATTCTCAATCTTTAAGGTCAATCTCTAGGATTGAGTAATATCAGGCTTAAAAGCTGATTTTTTATCTTTTAAGGAGATTATCCTTTCTGAGGATCTGATTTATTAGTCTTATCAAGCTAATTTGCACGGTGCCCCCCATTGTACGAGATAAATCCTTCTCATGGTTAGGATAAATCTGACCACTTGGCGACCCTGTTTTATGCTGAGGTCTGTGGATTTCCTGCTGATTTTAGAGATGACTTTTCTAGATTTTTCATCAACCTACAGCTGGTCTGGACGACAACTTCATGACCTAAATCAAGAAGCGCGTGTCTTTTTCGAAAGACTTTACTTCCTTTTAACGATGGAATTGATTCATCGTGTAGATCCATCTCTTCTTTTCTTTCATCGGGTAAAACAGTTAATTATCGTCCAAAACAAAAGTATTTTCAATTATTTGTACAAAAATATGTGATATGTATTTTGAATAACTCGGTGAAAATTTCTCACACTTGGCTTTTATTTTCCTTTTTATTGCCCTCTATTCCATTTTAAATGAATTTTAACATTTTGGTTTGTTTCTCAATTTATGTCCTTTCCGAGGTAACAATAATTTCGGTGTTAACACCTAGTTTTATCGTTCATAAATATGTATAAACATGATTTTGAGTTCATTTAATTGAAAATTTTGAAAAATTTTACTAGAATTGGGTAGTCAGTATATAAGACTAGGGCTGTTCTTTATTATCAGAGAGCATTAGATTCTAATACAACTACTGCTTTACTAGTATTTTTAATGGTAACCAAGTATTTAAAGTAAAAATTTTAAAAATCCGAAAGAATTTAACCCCTTCCCACACTTAAGATCTTGCAATGCCCTCATTTGCAAGAAATCAGTAACAATTTAAATTATTGAGGGTGATTAGCGTAGAAATGATTAAATTTTACCAAAGTTTCCAAACATATTGGCTTTTTTTTTAAAAGGTTATAATTTCTAAAACATATATTAATAAAATTTTAAAAATTTGCTTTTTTTAGCAGCGAGGTCGTTTCGGATCGTTGTCCTAGTCCGTCCCTCGACAAAATTTTAAAATTCGTCAATTCAAAGCGTGATTTTTAAAAGTAAAGATTTTTTTTTTTGGTTTTTTAATGTTTTTGGCATACTTTAATTCAATAAGATTAAAAATAATGATAATAAAAGTTCTCGCCCCTCCCTCGGGTAAAGCAATTTCGGCTCAACGACATAGTCCTCAACTTACGATGAATTTTTTAAAAATCATATTTTTAACTTAATGAGATAAAGTAAATTTTTGTTTTTAAATTCACACCAAACTTAAATTTAAAAGGCATAAAATTAAAAATTCATATTTTAAAAATTAAAAATTCACACCAAACTTATATTATATTTTTGTTTTCATACAAACTTATATTAAAAATATTAATTTTTCAAATATTGACAAACTTAAATATATTGATTTTACAAAGTGCACCATATTAATTTAATATTTATATATTAATTTTAAAAACATGGTAAAAAAATAAAATTAAAAATCTTTTTTGGCTTTTATCCCACTTTAATCAATCAAATATTATCAAAAATATGCGCCCCTCTTTTCGGTAAAGTAATTTCGGTTCCATGACCTAATTTAACTCATGACGAATTTTTGAAATATTTTGGGTTGATTGATTAAAGATATTTATACCTTAAGAATAAACGTTAAATTTCGCAGTGATGTAATAAATTTTTGAATGATATCAATAATTTCGGTCGCCAAACCTAATTTTATTCAATAACAATTTAATACTTTATAGCGAACAAATTAGCGTTTATTATCAAAAGGTTAAAAAAAATAAAAATAAAATAAAACCTGTACAGACCTACCTGTGAGATAGTATTCTTAGTTATATGATCTATCCCATTCATAAGATAGTCGGTTTAATTGATTTTCCATAGCTACATAGGCGTAACCTCGAGCATTCAGTGTTTTTTCTTCTAAACATATGAACGGTCCGTCTCTGCATAAAGTAACAAATTCGGTATTTCAATAGGTTTGATTATTTGAACATTTACCTCCATGTGACCATTTTTCGCATTTGTGACATCTTTCAAGGTGTCGTGCTCTTCTTTTCGCTGCGGATTTTGATTTTCCTTTACCAAATTGTAACTTATTATCTTCGCATCTGGATTCTTTTCTTACTCCGTCCAATCTTTCTCTGATTACTGATACTATTTCACTCGAAAGTGTGTCATTATTACGTTTAGTGATCAAAGCGTGTAGCATTAGACCATGTTTTAGTTCACAGGCAGTCTTCATTTTGTAAAAACCTAAAAAAAATAAAAATTCAGAATGGGGGGAGAAGACTAGTTCTTTAGGGTCTGCTAGGGAAAGACCATTCAGGTTCCATTTTCGATAACTACACGAAAACAGACAATCTAACTCTAACAGAAATACATAAAATCCTTAAAAGACTTGATTCTCCTCACACTTAGTTAGCTGTGGTATCGAAATTGTGATTAACTTCATTGCCGACTTCCATCGGACTATCTATGTAATGTTTAACTCTGTGACCATTAACTTTAAATTCAATTCCATTTGAATTTATTAATTCTATCGTTCCGTATGGGAAAACTCTTTTGACTATGAATGGTCCAGACCATCTTGATTTCAATTTTCCAGGAAATAGCTTGAATCGTGAATTGAAAAGAAGAACTCTGTCTCCTTCTTTAAATTCTTTTGAACTTCTGATTCTTTTATCATGCCATTTCTTCGTTCTTTCTTTATAGATTAACGAATTTTCGTATGCTTCATGTCTTAATTCTTCTAATTCGTTTAGTTGACTTAATCGTAGACGTCCAGCTTCATATAAATCAAGATTACATGTCTTCAAAGTCCAAAATACTTTGTGTTCAATTTCTACTGGAAGATGACATGCCTTTCCGTAGACGAGTTTAAAAGGTGTGGTTCCAATTGAAGTTTTGTAGGCTGTTCTAAAAGCCCAGAGTGCATCCTCCAATTTAATGGACCATTCCTTCGGATTTGATCCTACGGTTTTCTCTTGAATACATTTTAAAGCTCGGTTGGTATTTTCAACTTGTCCACTTGTTTGTGGATGATATGCGGTGGAGATTTTATGAGTTACTCCATATCTTTTGAGAACTTTCTCAAGTTGATTATTACAGAAATGAGTACCCCGATCACTTATTAAAGCTTTCGGTGTTCCAAACCTTGCAAAAAGACGTTTTAAAAAGTTGACTACAACTCGTGCATCGTTAGTTGGGAGAGCTTGTGCTTTCGCCCATTTAGATACATAATCAATGGCTACGAGAATATAGAGATTATTATGAGATTTTAGAAATGGACCCATAAAGTCAATACCCTAAATGTCAAATACTTCACATACTTGGATGACATTTTGTGGCATTTCATCACGTTGACTTATTTTTCCGGCCCTTTGACAAGCATCACAGGATTTGCAAAGAAGGTGTGCGTCTTTGTAAATTGTAGGCCAATAGAATCCAGCATCATAAACTTTTCTTGCTGTTAGTTGAGGCCCATAGTGCCCTCCTGTTGGTCCTGTGTGACAATGGTTTAAAATTTTACTAGCTTCATCTCCGAATACACATCGGCGTATTATTCCATCGGGACAACTTTTAAACAGATGTGGATCTTCCCAAAAATAGTGTTTTATATCACTGAAGAATTTCTTTCATTTTTGGTACGATAATCCTTTTTCAAGGAATCCACATACTAAGTGGTTTGCATAGTCTGCAAACCATGGTATTTCATTATAATCTATCTTCAATAGATATTCATCAGGAAAGTTGTCTTGTATGGCCGATTCATTTAGAACTTCTAATTCAGGATTTTCAAGACGAGAAAGATGATCAGCGGCGAGATTTTCTGCTCCTCTTTTATCTCGGATTTCAATATCGAACTCTTGTAAGAGTAAGATCCAACGGATTAATCTTGGTTTGGCATCTTGTTTCGAAAATAGGTATCTAAGAGCAGAATGGTCGGTATAGACCACCGTTTTTGCTAGAACGAGATATGAACGAAATTTGTCAAAAGCAAAGACAATAGCAAGGAGTTCTTTTTCAGTAGTTGTATAATTTGTTTGTGCTCCTTGTAACGTCTTACTAGCATAATATATAGGTTGAAATCTTTTTTCAATCCTTTGTCCTAAAACGGCTCCCATTGCAAAATCACTTGCATCGCACATTAGTTCAAACGGTAAATTTCAATTCGGTGTTATCATGATCGGCGCATTAGTGAGTTTCTCTTTAAGAATATTAAAAGATTTGATACATTCATCTGAAAAGATGAATGGAGCATCCTTTTCTAGGAGTTTATTCATAGGAGTGGCAATTTTAGAAAAATCTTTTATGAAACGTCGGTAAAAACCGGCATGCCCTAGAAAACTCCGAACTCCTCTAACATTGGTGAGATGTGGAAGTTTAGCAATTACATCTACTTTAGCTCTATCCATTTCAATTCCTTCTTTTGAAATTTTATGTCCAAGAACGATGCCTTCTTTAACCATGAAATGGCATTTCTCCCAATTAAGTACTAGATTTGATTGTTCACATCTAATAAGCATTCGTTCAAGATTAGCTAGACATGATTCAAATGTATCATCGAAGACTGAAAAGTCATCCATGAAAACTTCCATGCATTCTTCTATCATGTCGTGAAAAATCGCCATCATGCACCTTTGAAAGGTTGCAGGGGCGTTGCAAAGTCCAAATGGCATGCGTTTGTAAGCAAAAGTACCATAAGGGCACGTTAATGTGGTTTTCTCTTGATATTCGGGTGCTATTGGAATTTGAAAATAATCGGAAAATCCATCAAGAAAACAATAATAACTATTTCCGGCTAATCTTTCCAACATTTGATCAATGAAAGGTAAGGGAAAGTGATCTTTTCTGGTGGCGTCATTTAATTTTCTATAATCAATACATACACGCCATCCTGTTACAGTCCTAGTAGGAATAAGCTCATTTTTCTCATTTGTAATGACAGTCATGCCACCCTTCTTAGGCACGCATTGAACTGGGCTTACCCATGGACTATCAAAAATTGGATAAATTAGACCTGCGTATAGCAGTTTAATGATTTATTTTTTAACTATATCTTGCATATTCGGATTTAGTCTTCGTTGGCGTTGCACATACGTTTTATGACCTTCTTCCATAAGGATTTTATGTGTGCAATACGAAGGACTTATTCCTTTAATATCATGAATTTTCCATGCAATGGCTGGTTTATGAGCTTTCAACACAGAAATGAGTTGTGATTTCTCATTTTCAGTAAGAGAAGACGATATTATTACAGGTAATTCAGATTCACCATGTAAATAAGCGTATTCCAAATGGTTTGGAAGTGGCTTTAACTCTAATGTTGGAGGTTCTTCTATCGATGATTTATATCGATATCTGTCTTCTTCTTTTAGCATTTGAATTTCTTCTGTTGTTGGTTCATATCCATTAGCTATTAGTGTAGCTAACATTTCAGCTTCATCAATTGGTTCATTACCTTCTCCTAAAGAACATTCTCCCGTTCCTTGTAATTCTGGAAATTCTTCTAACAATTCTGCATGTGAATCTATAGTTTGAATATAATAACATGTATCATCTGCAGATTGCGGTTGTTGCATTGCTCTATCAACTAAAAAGGTAACACTCTCGTCCTCTATACTTAGGGTCAATTTCTTACCGAACACGTCTATCATTGCTTTAGCCGTGTTTAAGAATGGTCTTCCTAATATGAGAGGAACTTGAGAATCTTCTTCCATGTCCAGAACAACAAAATCTACTGGAAATACTAAAGTACCAACTTTAACTAGCATATTCTCCATTATCCCTCTAGGATATTTTATTGATCGATCGGCTAGTTGTATGCTTATTCTTGTTGGTTTCAATTCTCCAAGGTCTAGTTTAGTGTATAGTGAAAACGGCATTAAATTTATACTAGCACCTAAGTCTGTCAATGCTTCTATTGAACTAAGACTACCCAGAAAACATGGAATTGTGAAACTTCCTGGATCAGATAGTTTTTCTGGTATCTTATTCAACAGCACTGCTGAACAATTAGCATTCATAGTAACGGCCGAGAGTTCTTCCATTTTCTTTCTATTTGAGATTAGATCTTTCAAGAATTTAGCATATCTAGGCATTCCTGAAATCACATCAATGAAAGGAAGATTTACATTTATTTGTTTAAACATATCCAAGAATTTGGATTGCTCGGCTTCAAGTTTCTCTTTTTTCATTTTACTTGGGGTAAGGAAGTGGTGGTTGGTATGGTTTAACATAAGGTTTAGTCTTAACTGTGTTATCTTCATTAACCTTTTCAACTACCGGTTCTTTTTCCTTATCTTGATCAGGTTGTGGTTCTTGTGGAGTAGGAATAGCTTCATCAGAAGTTACAGGTATTTCAGGTAGTTTAAGTGTTGTACCACTTCTTGTGGTAATGGCTTTAGCTGTTTCATTCCCGGGGTTAGCATTTGTATCACTAGGTAGACTTTCCGATTTTCTTTCACCTATTAACCTTGCTAGGTTACTTACTTCTTGTTCCAAATTTTGAATAGATGCTTGTTGATTTCTAAATGTTTGAGCATTTTGTTCATTGGTTTGTTTTTGAGATGTGAAAAACTGCGTTTGAATTTCAACTAGCTTCGTCATCATATCTTCTAAATTCGGCTTTTTATCATCGGGTTGTGGTGGTTTGTTTTGAAAATTAGGTCTTTGCTGGTTGTAAGTATTGTTAGATACTTGTTGATTGTTAGGACCTTTTTGGTTGTTGTATGGAATATTTCAGTTATAATTCTGATTTTGATTGTAAATCGGTCTTGGCGGTTGATAATTATTCTGATAATTATTTCCAGGCCTTTGGTTTATGTATGAAATATTCTCTCTTTGTCCCATTGTTAATTCAATACTAAGACAATCTTTTGTCAAATGTGGTCCTCCACACTGCTCACAACTAATTCGTATTGAGTGGATATCTTTAGTCATCTTTTCCATTCGTCTCTCGACAGCATCTATCTTTGCAGAAATGGAATCTAAGTCATGGCTAGAATTGGCTCTAGCTGCTTTAGATGATCTAACGATATCTTTTTCTTGGTGCCACTCATGTGAGTGGGAAGCAGTGTTATCAATAATTTTGTAAGCATCAGTTTCGGTTTTCTTCATAATGGAACCACCAGCTGCAATATCTATGTCTTTCCTTGTAGTGATGTCGCATCCTTGGTAGAATATTTGTATTATTTGACAGGTATCTAAACCATGTTGCGGACATCCTCTTAATAACTTTCCAAATCTTGTCCACGCCTCATATAGAGTTTCATTTGGCTTCTGTGTGAACGTAACAATTTCTCCTTGAAGTCTTACGGCTTTAGATGCCGGAAAGAATTGTTTAAGAAAATTTTCAACTAAAACGTCCCATGTATCGATCGCCCCTTCAGGTAACGATTCCAACCAATCTTTGGCTTCTCCCTTTAAAGTCCAGGGAAATAACATGAGATATATCTGTTTATCCTCAACTTCTCTTATTTTAAATAGTGTGCAGATCCTATTAAAGGTACGAAGATGTTCATTTGGATCTTCCTTCGGCGCACCACTAAATTGGCATTGATTAGTCACCATATGTAGAATTTGTCCTTTGATTTCATAATCTGGCGCATTAATGTCTGGATGAGTAATTGCGTGACCTTGGCCAGTGCGTTTAGCTCTCATTCGGTCTTCCATACTTAAAGGTTCCAGATTTTCCATGATTGAATTTGTTGAATCCGAATCACTAGATGATTCTGATTTAATGGTTTGTTCCTCAACAATCTCTGTTTGAATGATTGGTGGTTCCGGAGGAAAATTTAATGGTTCAGGATCTATGAATCGTCCCTGAATATTCTCCGGATTCTCAATTGTGAGGTCGGGTTCAAAAAATGGATTATCGGAAATTTGAATTGGAGTACTTGGTCGACTGGATGATGATTCTAAAGGAAAATCAACGGAGATAATATTTGCTAGATGTCTTGATCTAGTTACAGGTGGTGAACGTACAAAAGGTGGTGAACGTCTTGCTCGGTGCATTCACTGAATATCCTATTAGTTTTTAAAAGGAAAGAAAAAATTATATAAGTTATCCAATTAATAGACTTTTCTGATTTTGCCCACGTTTCGAATAGCCAAAAGATGCAGCAGAGGGGCAGGATTCGTTTGGTCTCAATATAATTGAGGACTGTTTGGCTCCAATAACCCGGTCCACGTACAAATCCAACTATTACTACGAACCAGAAAATTTTGATGTCTATCAATTTAACCACTTAAAATAAATTTTCGTAATTTTAAGAAGTATTGATAAGAAGTAGAAAAAATTCTAAGTCATAAAAACTAGAATGACGAGAAATAAGAAAGAAAAAGAGCGCGTCGAAAAAGAAAAGATCGAAAAATAAAAGGCGTCGAAAAATAAGAAAGAAAAAAAAAATGACTATAAAACTTAAAAAAAACTCGACTAACCCAACCTTATTACTATCACTAACTTAAAATTATAATCGCAAATTGAGATTACTAATTGGAATGATAATTGATACATAGGTAAAAGGTGTCTAAAAATATTAAAGCTTACAGGAAAAACTATATCCCAAATGGCAATATCTCAAAAAGGTATTTAAACTTAAAAAAAATGTCGCAGAATTCTAAAGCACTTAAATCTTAGTCTAAAGAAAAAGCACTTAAGGGATTTTACGGCAAAGCCTAAAAATCTAGAAATAAAAATAACTATGGCAAAAACTATGAATTAAAAATAAATATGAGCAAAAATTACAAAAGTTACGCTAAAACAATTAAAAAGGGATAAAATATAAAAATATACTAAAAGTTGTAAAAAGTACAATTTTTATAAAAATATTATTTTTATATTATTTATTTTATAAAACTATTAATTTTATATTTTATAAAACTAATTAAACTTAAAAATACAAATTAAATAAATAACTAAATTAAATATTTAACTAATTTAACCTAATTAGGGTTTAAATATAATAATAATAATTATAAACCGTAATTAATGTAGTACTCACTCAACTGTGGCATGTCAGACGGGCTCATGCGATCGCATGAGTCCTAAGTTATCCAGCCATGCGATCGCATGGGCTTGGGTTTCGGGCCACAGAGTGGGCTGCTACAGTACCGGACTCGAGTGTTTTTATTTATTTATTTTTTTTTGCTGTGTTGAATTTTCTGTTTTATTTATTTATGTAATATATTTATATAAATTAAATTAAACTTATATTTTTATAAAATAAAGAAAAATAAACTTTTATAGAACTTAAATATTTAACAAACTCTTAAAAATATTTATATTTTTATTTTCTTTTTATATTTTCGAATATATTAAAACGTATTTTTACAAAAGCGTATTTTTTTTTTTTATATTAGCGTTGCGCTTCCGGCTTTTAAGCTAGACGGTTCCCCGGCAGCGGCACCAAAAATACTTGATGTCAAAGCTAAGGGGTATAAAATACTATTAAATTTTAGCAGGAAATACTATTAAATACGATACAATTTTACACAAGATATTTATTTATTTATTGAATGGATATACTTAAACCTTGCTACAACACTTATAGGTAGTGTACCTAATCTTACAGTAGTGTAGTTTTTAGTAGGTCCGGTTCGTTCCACAGGGAAAATCTTTTAATCAAAGCTTAACGCTATATTAGTTTTATTTTATAAAAATACGAATATATATATAAGTAATATTATTATTATAAAGGGGGGTTTTTACCGTTTAATGACCGGTTTGTTGATTTTAAAACTTTAGTCGCAGTTAAAACAAAATGTAAAATATTAAATAAATAAAAGACTTAATTTAAAGCGTAAAGTAAATAACGATAATGAAATTACAATAAATAAAAGTGCGATAAAATAAACTTGCGATAATTAAAAAGTACGATAATTAAAATTGCAATTAAATATAATAACAATAAATAAAAGTGCGATAATTAGAAGTGCAATTAAATATAAAATAAAAGAAATTAAATATGAAATAAAAGAATTATGCTTATTTAAACTTTCCGTAATCATGATGTTTGACGTGTTGATTTTAGTTTTATGCCCATGGGTTAATTGTCCTTTGTCCTGGATTATTTAATATTTTCGTCTGGTTTTTGTCCATAACAGTCCATCAGTCATAAATATAAAGTGCGAGTGTCCTCGTCAAATTATCCTTATACCCGAAGTTTAAATATTCCAACTAATTGGGGACTTAAACTGTAACAAGATTTTAATACTTTTTTTAATAATTACACCAGGATGTCGACTGAGTATAACCCAAGGTTTTAATACTTTGTTATCAATTATGCCAAGTGTCCTTGTACATAATTTCACCCATGTTTTAATAATTCTAGTGGCTATTAATCCATTCCCGTGTCCGGTTAAATGAACGATTATTCGTACATATAAATACCCCGCCCATCGTGTCCGATCTAGTGTAAATGGTTATTTATAGGGACGCCCAATTGTAAATCTTTATATTAACATTAACAAACTATCATTTAGTTAAACAAATATAAAGCCCATTAATAGCCCATAGTCTAATTTCCACAAGTGTCGTTCTTTTGTCCAAACCCCAATTATGGTACAAAGCCCAATTACCCAATTTTAATATTTTTAGCCCAACATCATGATTACTTCGGATTAAATAAGCATAATAATAACTTAGCTACGAGACATTAAATTAAAAAGGTTGAACATAACTTACAATGATTAAAAATAGCGTAGCGTTACACGGACAGAATTTCGACTTACACCCTTACAACATTCGCTAACATACCCTTATTATTAGAATTAAAATTAAAATTAAAATTAAAATATAAATATAAATATATACTACGTATATAGATAGAGAGATTGATATTATGGATGGAAAAATGGTGCACCAAAGCTCGATTTTTATAGGCCTGTGATCTGAAAAAGGGGCTCATGCGATCGCATGGATTTATGCCTTCCAGGCCATGCGATCGCATGGCCAGCTGGGGAGAGCCACTTTTGGTTTTTTTCTTCTGCCGACGTTTATTTAAATATAATATAATATATATATTAATTTTAAGAATTAATTATATATTATATTATATTCATATGCATAGTTAACTTGTAATTTTTAGTCCGTTGCGTCGAGCGTTGAGAGTTGACTCTGGTCCCGGTTCCGGATTTTCGAACGTCCTTGCGTACAATTTAATATCTTGTACTTTTCGTTTTGAATCTTGTACTCTTGTAATTTTGAGACGTTTCTTATCAATAATTGGAACCTCATTGATTGTATTTTGTACTTTTGAGCTTTTTGGTCGTTTGCGTCTTCAATTCGTCGAATCTGTCTTTTGTCTTCACCTTTTATTATTTAAACGAATATCACTTGTAAATAGGACAATTGCAACTAAAAGCTTGTCTTTCTTGAGGAATAATGCTATGAAATATATGTTCATTTTTAGCATTATCAGCGCCACTGGCCCGCGCGGCGCGCAGATTGCCCTGTCTAGATTCTTCTCTATTTTACAATACACAACGAAAACCCCCACAACTTGAATAACTTAATTACACATATGTACAATGAAATATTTGGGTCTTACAACTCTCCCCCACTTATTCGGATTGCGTCCTCGCAATCCAAGCCGCATGACAAGAAGGAAGATAAACCAACACGAACTCTTCGGGCTCCCAAGTAAACTCGGAACCTTTACTACGACGCCATTGAACTTTAAAAGTCCTCACCTCTTTATGTCTCAACCTTTTGAACTTTTCATCGAGTATGGCCATCGGTTCCTCAGTATACTCTAACTTATTATTTAGCTCAATCTCGTCTAATGGTACCCAAGATGAATCATCCGCGAGACACTTACGGAGATGGGAAACATGAAATGTATTATGGATCCCCGCAAGCTTCGGGTAATTCCAAACGATACGCGACTTCACCAACACGAGCTAAAACCTTAAATGGTCCATGGCGAAACCTTAAGCATCACCATGTCACCTTCTTGAAATTCGATCGTTCATCTACGTTTGTTGGCATACGACTTTTGCCTATCTTGAGCCTTTTTCAAATGCTCTTGAATCATATCAATTTTGCTATTCGTCTCTAAGACCAAATCGGTACTCCCGATTTCCTTCTGTCCCACTTCACCCCAACAAATCGGGGTTCGACACCTATGCCCATAAAGCATCTCATATGGCGGCATCCCGATACTAGTATGATAACTATTATTGTACGAGAATTCCACCAAAGGTAAGTGCTCGTCCCAACTACCACCAAAATCAATAATACATGCCCGTAACATATACTCCAAAGTTTGATTCGTACGTTCGGTTTGACCGTCCGTTTGAGGATGATACGCCGTGCTCAATTTCAATTGTGTACCCATATCTTCATGAAACTTTTTCCAAAACCGAGATGTAAAACGAGTATCTCGATCCGAAATAATCGATATAGGAACTCCGTGTCGAGAGATGACTTCCTTGATAAACAACTTAGCCAAGGTCTCCGACGATATCGCTTCCTTAATGGGAAGAAACAAATCACTTTTCGTCAATCGATCAACTATCACCCAAATTGAATCAAATTGGGTTCTAACCGTTTTAGGTAACTTTGTAATGAAATCCATGGTAATGTGCTCCCATTTCCATTTCGGGATTTCTAACGGTTGTAGCTTACCATACGGCTTTTGGTGCTCGGCCTTAACTTGCAAACACGTGAAGCATTGCTCAACATACTTTACAACATCACGTTTCATGCCCGGCCACCAATAATCCTTCTTCAAATCAAGATACATCTTCGTTGTGCCTGGATGAATGGAATACTTTGACTTATGTGCTTCATCAAGTAGCACTTGTCGATACTCACCCATCTTAGGCACCCACACTCTTCTTTGAAAGGACAACAAACCACGCGAACCCATAGTAATGAATTCCGATTGCCCCACAATTCGCTCCGCATGCTTGTTGCGAACGTAAGCCTCTATTTGAATCACACCAAGTTTTTCAAGAAAATCGTTAGTAATAATCATACGTAACAATCCCAATCGTAACGTCGGGTGATGACTCTTTATACTTAACGCATCCGCGACCACATTCGCCTTGCCCGGATGATAAAGTATTTCACAATCATAATCTTTTACCACATCCATCCACCTACGTTGACGATAATTCAAATCTCGTTGATTAAAGAGATGTTTCAAGCTCTTATGATCCGAATAAATCGTACTCTTAACACCATACAAGTAATGGCGCCAAATTTTCATCGCATGCACAACCGCCGTCAATTCAAGATCATGAGTTGGATATCTCGTCTCGTGTTCCTTTAATTGTCAAGAGGCATAAGCGATGACTTTACCCCTTTGTATAAGAACACACCCGAGCCTGTTTAGCGAAGCATCACAATAAACTGTCATGTCTTCCACTCCTTCCAGCAAAACTAACATCGGAGCTTGACACAACTTCTCTTTTAGCAATTGAAAAGCAATTTCTTGCTCGTTCTCCCAAGTAAATCTCGCGTTCTTCCTCGTCAATTTCGTCAATGAAGAAGCGATCTTAGAAAATTCTTGGATAAACCGACGATAATAACCGGCCAATCCGAGAAAACTTTGGACTTCCGTAGGCGTAGTCGGTTGTCTCCAACTCTTCACCGTCTCTATCTTCCCCGGATCTACTTGAATACCATCTTCGTTCACAATATGGCCAAGGAATTGAACCTCCCTTAGCCAAAATTCACATTTGGAGAACTTAGCATATAACTTCTCCTTTCGTAACGTCTTCAATACTTCACGCAAATGACGTTCATGTTCGTTCATACTCTTCGAATAAACAAGTATATCGTCGATGAACACAATTACCGACTTGTCCAACATAGGTTGGCACACTCGATTCATAAGGTCCATGAATGCCGCCGGTGCATTCGTAAGACCAAAAGGCATAACTACGAATTCAAAATGCCCATAACGCGTTCGAAAAGCCGTTTTCTCGATGTCTTCCTCACGGACCCGCATTTGGTGATAGCTGGATCGTAGGTCGATTTTAGAGAAATATGTTGCACCTTGGAGTTGGTCAAACAAATTGTCAATCCGAGGTAATGGATAACGATTCTTGATCGTCACTTTATTTAACTCCCGATAATCGATGCACATCCGCATACTACTGTAGTGACCCGAACTTTTCCATGTTTATATATATTAATTGAGATTGATATTTACATGATTAAATGTTTCCAACATGTTAAGCAATCAAACTTGTTAAGACTTGATTAATTGAAATATGTTTCATATAGACAATTGACCACCCAAGTTGACCGACGATTCACGAACGTTAAAACTTGTAAAAATAACATGACGATATATATATGGATATACATATGGTTAACATGAGATTATGATAAGTAAGTATCTCTATAAGTATATTAACAATGAGTTATATACATATAAACAAGACTACTAACTTAAGGATTTCGAAACGAGACATATATGTAACGATTATCGTTGTAACGACATTTAAATGTATATATATCATATTAAGATATATTAATATATCATAATATCATGATAATATAATAATTTAACATCTCAATAGATATAATAAACAATGAGTTAACAACATTAATTGAAAGGACCCGTTCATATACATTATAAACGATTCACAATAGTTGATTACATTGCGAGGTATCTGACCTCTATATGATACATTTTACAAACATTGCATTCGTTTTTAAAAGACAATCTTTCTTTACATCAAAAATTGACAGGCATGCATACCATTTCATAATATCCACTATCCAACTATAAATTGATTTAATAATAATCTTTGATGAACTCAATGACTCGAATGCAACGTTCTTCGAAATATGCTATGAAAGACTCCAAGTAATATCTTTAAAATGAGCAAATGCACAGCGGAAGATTTCTTTAACACCTGAGAATAAACATGCTTTAAAGTGTCAACCAAAAGGTTGGTGAGTTCATTAGTTTATCATAATCATTTATTTCCATCATTTTAATAGACCACAAGAATTTCATTTCCAGTTCTCATAAATATACGTCCCATGCATAGAGACAAAAATAATCATTCATATGGTGAACACCTGGTAACCGACATTAACAATATGCATATAAGAATATCCCCTATCATTCCGGGATCCTCCTTCGGACATGATATAAATTTCGAAGTACTAAAGCATCCGGTACTTTGGATGGGGTTTGTTAGGCCCAATAGATCTATCTTTAGGATTCGCGTCAATTAGGGTGTCTGTTCCCTAATTCTTAGATTACCAGACTTTAATAAAAAGGGGCATATTCGATTTTGATAATTCAACCATAGAATGTAGTTTCAATTACTTGCGTCTATTTCGTCAAACATTTATAAAAGCGCATGTATTCTCAGTCCCAAAAACATAAAGGGTAAAAAGGCAAATGAAACTCACCATACTGTATTTCGTAGTAAAAATACATATAACGTCATTGAACAAGTGCAAGGTTGGCCTCGGATTCACGAACCTATATTAATTATATATATTTATATGTTGGTCAATATTTGTATAGCAATTTAGGTCAGGTCATAGTGTAATCCTATCCTATAGCTCGAGTCTGACTCTACAGTATAGTAACATGTTATATTACTCATGCTCAATTAAGATTCTAGTAAAAGGTGACGTGTGAAACAACGTAACACAAATGGTTTCATAATCATAAAATAGTATTTTAGGTTTTTTTTTTTTTTTTTTTTTTTTTTTTTATATAGAGAAAATCAACACAAAAAGTTAACTGAAAAGTTAACAGGAAAAGTCAAAGTTCAAAGTCAAAAGTCAAAGGTTAAAGTCAAAAGTCAAAGGTCAAAGTAAAAATGAGGTCGCATGCAAATATATAATAACTTATACAAAAATAATTTTCGGTCAAACATGACTAAACGGGCCACTTCAGCTATTTTTAGAAAAATTATCGGAACTCCGATTGATAAACGGCCAAAGATAAAAGTTACACATTACCAAAAAGATTAAGCATAAATATTACAGAAGTAAACTAAACCTAGACAACTCGTAGTTGCCAACGCGTTTTCGGCGTTTCAAAGTTAATTTTTCAGCTTTAATAAATTTACAAAAGTGACCGAGTAGCCTACTTTGGAGATTTTTAGAAAATTCCTCAAAACTCGTATTGACAAACGGTCAAAGCCTGCAAATTCTCGTTACCACAAAGATATAACATGATTTTTGGCAAGAGTAAACACATATCAGGCCGACCATGACAACTGATACAAAACTGACATTTTTAAATAAAAAAGTTTCAGCTCTTTTTAGAATTTTAAAATGTGACCAAACCGTCAACTTTGATGATTTTTAGAAAAATCGTCGAGACTCAAATTGACAAACGGCCAGAGTCGTTTGTTAGACCTTACAGCAAAGAATTCATTGTATTTTTTTTTATATATGAAACAACGCAGATCAGCGAGAATTTTAGTTCCCGTTTCGACATTTCATCAAAATTTGCAAAACTTCTTTCGTCCATAACTTGACAACCGTTCAACGAAACGAGACGTGCTTTATATGAAAATTCATCTACTCGACGAGTAGAATCCAAATAACCACTTTTTATAACCCAGAAAATTAGTTCACTAATTATCATCAGCAATTTTAATTACGAAATTAATTATGCAATTTGTTTATTTCATAACTTTCTAACCGTTACTTGGATTCAAGTGATTCTTAAACCAAAATTCAACTATTTTTCGCTAGCTTTCCAACAACATGCATATCTTATACCTTATCTCAATCGTATATGTAACTAATTCAGGAATCAACATAACCTATCTAATGACAATATCAAAAGTACAAGCATGCATAATCCTATATACTCGAGCACTAGTCAGAGATACACTATTAGTATGTAAAAATTAAATTATGAGTACTCACATATCAATATTGAGATTCAATATTGCAGGAAAGGTACGTAAACGCAACGGAGATGATAAACACTATATTGACCTCACGAGCATACCCATGAACCATACTCAATCACCTCCATAGCTATAACCCATAATTTCCTTAATCCTATCCCACTCGAAAAAACAACTTCGAAATCACTCGGACAGCACTCCGTCGTAATATTTTATGTATACTAATAATATCTTGAGATAATACTGAGTAAATATATATATGTAAATCGATTGAGAGAGTTTAGAGAAAACTATTTTCAAGTTTCTATGAAATAATGAAACCTATTGAATTCTATTTATAATAGATTTTTAAATTATTAAAGTGAATTATTAAAGTATGAATTATTAAAGTAAATTATTAAAGTATGAATTATTAAAGTGAATTATTAAAGTATGAATTATTAAAGTGAATTATTAAAGTATGAATTATTAAAGTGAATTATTAAAGTATGAATTATTAAAGTTAAAGTAAAGTAAAAATAAAGTAAAGGTAAAGTTTAAGTATAGTAAAAGTATAAAACTATGTACGTATAATACGCGTATAAATATATATAATATTAATTTAAATCGTTATATATATTTAATAAAATAAAATATAAATATCGTTATCTTTATCATACTAGTTAAGTAATGAGTTGTCAAAAGTGGTTCTAGATATTTATAAAAGTTATATACGTTTTAATAATAAAGTTCGTTTTAAACTGAAAACGTTTTTGTACGTTTGAAACTAAATAGATCAATCGAGTCTTTATGAGATTCAATCTTCCACTATCCTTTGTCTAGTTCTCAATGATTGACAATTTGTTCATATTTATAAATCACTTTACCATTTTTCGAATATTGTTAAAATGAAAAGATTTCTCAAATCAACGTGGGCCTTTCAACAGAGACTTGTAATCATAATTTAATATATCTGATAATTCAATTATTTGATCTTATCTTCTAATTCCATTGATAAACATTTTGAAACAGATACAATCATATAAAGTATTTAATCTAATATTTTGTTTACGTTTCAAGTTATAATATATATACACATATACATATATAATCATATTCGTTTAATGGTTCGTGAATCGTTGGAACTTGGTCGAGGTTGAATGAATGTATGAACATAGTTTAAAATTCTTGAAATTTAACTTAACAAATATTGCTTATCGTGTCGGAAACATATAAAGATTAAAGTTTAAATTTGGTTGGAAATTTCCGGGTTGTCACATTAATTGAGATCGTTAACTTAAAGGTTTCAAAACAACACTTACATGTAACGACTAACGATGACTTAACGACTCAGTTAAAATGTATATACATGTAGTGTATTTAGATGTATTAAAATACTTTTGGAAGACTTCAAGACATATATCAAAACACTCATACTTAATGAAAATGGTTACAGTTACTTTCCCATTCTTTTCTTTCATCAAGAATTCTAGTCGTATTCTTACCCGTATTATACACAGCTTCAAAACGTACTTACTATGGGTATATACCAATAGGAACTAGCATGGGATTCCACTCTTGATTATGTCATGTATGACTAATCAATTTTAACTTCTACCATGAGCTAGTCAACTAACTAGAACTCCTTTTAACCCCACTCACCACTCACCAATTACCACTCATCATTCACTCCATTTCACTTCCAATTCTCTTTCTAATTCTCTCTCAACACACACACACACACTATTATGAACGTATTTTTCCAGTAGTTAATCATCATCTTCATCAAAAATCACTTCAAGAATCAAGCTATAATCATCATAGGAAGAACACTTCAAGAACACTTCAAAAATCCCTTCAAGTTTACTAATTTACTTCCAAGCTTTCTAATCCATTCCAAGTAATCATCTAAGATCAAGAAACCTTTGTTATATACAGTAGGTTATCTTTCTTATTCAAGGTAATATTCATATTCAAACTTTGATTCAATTTCTATAACTATAAACTATCTTAATTCGAGTAAAAATCTTACTTGAACTTGTTTTTGTGTCATGATCCTACTTCAAGAACTTTCAAGCCATCCAAGATCCTTTGAAGCTAGATCATTTCTTATCACTTTCAGTAGGTTTACCTACTAAACTTGAGGTAGTAATGATGTTCATAACATCATTCGATTCATATATATAAAACTATCTTATTAGAAGGTTTAAACTCGTAATCACTAGAACATAGTGTAGTTAATTCTAAACTTGTTCGCAAACAAAAGTTAATCCTTCTAACTTGACTTTTAAAATTAACTACACACATGTTCTATATCTATATGATATGCTAACTTAATGATTTAAAACCTGGAAACACGAAAAACACCGTAAAACCGGATTTACGCCGTCGTAGTAACACCGCGGGCTGTTTTGGGTTAGTTAATTAAAAACTATGATAAACTTTGATTTAAAAGTTGTTATTCTGAGAAAATGCTTTTTATTATGAACATGAAACTATATCCAAAAATTATGGTTAAACTCAAAGTGGAAGTATGTTTTCTAAAATGGTCATCTAGACGTCGTTCTTTCGACTGAAATGACTACCTTTACAAAAATGACTTGTAACTTATTTTTCCGACTATAAACCTATACTTTTTCTGTTTAGATTCATAAAATAGAGTTCAATATGAAACCATAGCAATTTGATTCACTCAAAACGGATTTAAAATGAAGAAGTTATGGGTAAAAAAAGATCGGATAATTTTTCTCATTTTAGCTACGTGAAAATTGGTAACAAATCTATTCCAACCATAACTTATGAAAGGACCCGTTCATATACATTATAAACGATTCACAATAGTTGATTACATCGCGAGGTATTTGACCTCTATATGATACATTTTACAAACATTGCATTCGTTTTTAAAAGATAAACTTTCTTTACAACGAAAGTTGACGGCATGCACACCATTTCATAATACATCCAACTATAATTGACATAATAATAATCTTGATGAACTCAATGACTCGAATGCAACGTCTTTCAAAATATACCATGAATGACTCCAAGTAATATCCTTAAAATGAGCTAATGCACAGCGGAAGATTTCTTTAATACCTGAGAATAAACATGCTTTAAAGTGTCAATCAAAAGGTTGGTGAGTTCATAGGTTTATCATAACAATCATTTCAATATATTAATAGACCACAAGATTTCCGTTTATAAATATATGTACACTCGCAAGTGTATAAAAGTATTCTATAAGTTGTAGGCACCCGGTAACAAGCCTTAACGTTCATGTTTTACCCTCTGAAGTACACCAGATCAGGTGTGTTTAAAATAACCTCGAAGTACTAAAGCATCCCATAGTCAGGATGGGGTTTGTCAGGTCCAATAGATCTATCTTTAGGATTCGCGCCTACCGTACATAGACAAGTAGTTTAATGTTACCAAGCTAAGGGTATATTTCTGGTTTAAACCTAGAATTAGTTTTAGTACTTGTGCCTATTTCGTAAAACATTTATAAAAACAGCGCATGTATTCTCAGTCCCAAAAATATATATAAAAGAGAGCAAATGAAACTCACCATACTGTATTTCGTAGTAAAAATACATATAACGTCATTTAACAAGTGCAAGGTTGGCCTCGGATTCATGAACCTATATTAATTATATATATTTATATGTTGGTCAATATTTGTCTAACAATTTTTGGTCAAGTCATAGTGTACCACAATCCTAATGCTCGAGACTAATATGCAAAAGTCAACAAAAGTCAACTTGACCCAAAATGACTTTTAAAATTTATACGTGTTTATTATATAACTTAACTATAGTCGTTTTATATATTTAAATATATTTATTAGATTTTATAATAATAAAAGTCATTTATTAATAAAAATTTATATTAACGTTTATATATGATAAAATATACTTTTATATATCTTAAGTAGTAAAATTTATAAAGTTCACTTAATATCGTAAAACTATAGTGGTAAGTATTATTAATGTAATTATATTACGCGTGGTGAAAAATATCTTTGTATCCCCTATTTATTTGATAAAATAATATTGATCATAATAATAATAAGTAAAAGTTGTATTATTTTGTAATAATAATTATTATTATTCTATAAAAAAATAACAATATTTATATTTACTAAAAATGTTATTATGATAAAATGATAATACTAACATAATAGTAATAATGATATTTTATAATAACAATGATATTTCTATTAAAATAATAACGAAGATAGTAATAATAATCATTTTAACAATAATACTAAAATTCAGTTGACTATAACTTCAAATCCGTTCATCGAAACCATTCGATATCTAAATGAAAAGTTCTTAATTTTTCGCTAGCTTTCCAATGACATGCATATCATATACCCTATCTCAGTAGCATATGTATCTAATTCAAGATTCAACAAACCTATCTAAGGACAATATCGAATGTACAAGCATGCATAATCCTATATACTCGAGCACTAGTCAGGGATACACTATTGATATATAAAAGTTAAGTTATGAGTGCTCACGTATCAATATTGAGATTCAATATTGCAGGAAAGTACGTAGACGCAACGGAGATGATAAACACTAGATTGACCTCACGAGCATACCCATGAACCATACCCATCACCTCCATAGCTATAACCCATAATTTCCTTAGCTTCAACTCATTAAAAAAACTATTTTTAAATCACTCGGACATCACTCCGTCGTAATATTTTATGTATACTAATAATATCTTGAAATAATACAGAGCAAATATATATATATATATATATATATATATATATATATATATATATATATATATATATATATATATATATATATATATATATATATATATATATATATATATATATATATAAATCGATTGAGAGAGTTTAGAGAAATATATTTTCAAGTTTCTATGAAATAATGAAACCTATTGAATTCTATTTATAATAGATTTTTGAATTATTAAAGTATGAATTATTAAAGTGAATTATTAAAGTATGAATTATTAAAGTAAATTTTTAAAGTATGAATTATTAAAGTGAATTATTAAAGTATGAATTATTAAAGTGAATTATTAAAGTTAAAGTAAAGTAAAAGTAAAGTAAAGGTAAAGTTAAAGTATAGTAAAAGTATAAAAACTATGTATGTATAATACGCGTATAAATATATATAATATTAATTTAAATCGTTATATATATTTAATGAAATAAAATATAAATATCGTTATATTTATTATACTGGTTAAGTAATGAGTTGTCAAAAGTGATTCTAGATATTTATAAAAGTTATATACGTTTTAATAATAAAGTTCTTTTTAAACTGAAAACGTTTTTGTACGTTTGAAAATAGATTAATAGAATATTATGGAAACCAATTCTCCACTAGCTTTTGTCTAACTTTCGTAAATGACACTTTTTATTTTTATTTATAAATAGCTTTACAAATTATTCCGAATATCGTTAAGAGGAATAGATTTTCTCAAATCATAGTAGACCTCTCAACAGAGACTTGTAATCATAATTCAATGTTTTTGATAATTCAATCATTTAATATATATATTTTTTTAATTTTGTCGATAATCATATTGAAACAAATACATTCATATAAATCATTATACATTTAAATACTTTGTTAACATTTTCAATTTATAACATATACACATATACATACATATTCATATATGTTCATTTAATGGTTCGTGAATCATTGGAATTTGGTCGAGGTTTAAATGAATGTATAAAAATAGTTTTAAATCCTTGAGATTTAACTTAACAAACATTGCTTATCGTGTCAGAATAATATAAAGATAAAGTTTAAATTTAGTCGGAAATTTCCGGGTCGTCACAGTACCTACCCGTTAAAGAAATTTCGTCCCAGAAATTTGATAGAGGTCGTTATGGCTAACAATGAGAATGTTATTATGACGATTATGAAGTTTTATCATGTCTAAAAAGTATGGATAAAATAATTCGATTACTCGAAGCGTATGAGGGAAGTTATCGTAAATGAAGGAAATAAGATTATAGTGATTCGTCATATCTTTTGACGTCATCACAATTGATCTCCGAATTTAAAGAAAATCTTTGTAATCTATGTTGGATTTGATGCTTCGGTGATTAAGGAGATTATGATTCTCTTCGAATTAATACGATAATCCATCTTGATTTCTTTGACAGGTATTTCACTATAAATCCACCTCCTTCGTTTCCTTACAACTCACACCTTCTATTCTTTCTCCCTCAACTCATATTTTAAAGTATTTGTCAATATGCTTCATCCAGTACTGATTCTCGATATACTCCTCACTTTCATAACTGTCGTTCTTCTTTTTCATCTGCCTCCGGAAGAATCTATTTACTTCTACTATACTCTCGGTTTTATAGTGTTTTTAGTTCTTCCGTGTCTTTATATTGCTATATGCATCGATATATACGGTTTATAATTTTTTGGGTGGTTGTTGGGTTTTATATCTTCCCTTATATTTCAAAGCCCCTGCTTTTGTCTTCTATAATCATTGACATCTACAGTTAATGCTCCCTTCTATTTGCTGCGATTTATACTCCAATTTCTATTTTGGAGTTTTGTCCTTTCGTTTCTTCTTCTTGCGATTAAGCAACGTTTGTAATGGTCCAGTATTCGCAGATATGAATTTCAGAATGAACATAGTTAATGTTCTAAGAAGGAAATGGTAATGGCACGATCTTGATTTGTTAATTTACCAGAATACCCTGAAAAGACTGAATCATCAAGAAAATATATTCTTGATATTTTTAGAGATTAAATAGAATACAAGAGTCGTGTAACATGAAACATGATGAAGGCATGGTCTGTGAATCGTCATGTCCCATTAGAAACTCAGCATGACTTACTGTAATATAATCACGTTGATCAAGTGTCATTATATTATACTAACTCATGCTTCAGTTCCCAACACTACTTCAAAACATTCATAATTTAAACTCGAAAGTTTATAGAATATAGAAACTAATAGTTTCTTATATGATGTAACACTGATAGCGCAAAGAGATAAATGACTTCAGATAAGATTAGTTGTGAAAATATCTTCAGAAATATTGCAGATATTTATAATGAAAGATACGATAATATCTTAGAATTTCTAATATTGATGGATGATGATGAAGATTTGTCTGTAAAGGTTTAGAATAAAGAGTAAGGTATTCGTTAATGACTTTAGCAGGCACTGAATCATTTGGATTCTTTGAAGGTAGATTTAGTCTTTATGATTTGTCCACAGCCTCCTTCATAGTCTGTTCAGTCCGTTTTCCAGTTTCAAACCTTCTCTTTTTCTCAGCTTTACCACCTTACTATTCTTTGTCATCAAACTTTTTACTGTTAAGATCGTTTACAGTTTTTGATGCTTCGTCAGCATTTCAAGAACTAGTTTGCAGTTCAAAATATTTTTCAGAACTTCACATTCAAATTATGTAAGTCCAGGAGATAGACGTTTTACGTACACATATAACTGTTGGCGTAGACATGCTGCGAGATTTCAAAATACTGGTTACTGTTTTCTGATGATTCATATGACAATTCTCGTTACAAGATGCGAATGAGTAAATGATGTGATTTCAATAAATATAATGATTTTTCGAAAAGTCAAAGATAATTGAAGTTGTTGGTAAGTTTATTGCTAAGGTGGCGAGATATGAAAGGTCCCCAGTAACGATGACGAAAGGGCAACGTATCTATCGAGGTTATAATAAGACTAGTCCGACTGAAAACTCGAAGTTGACTTGCTGGAGCTGTGACAAAACTGTCTACTTTGAAAAGGAATTGAAAAGTCATTTTAGCTAATAAATGCCAAAGGGTCTGACACGGATACGTGTCGAACTATGACTTTGGCTTCGAGAGCATTTTAGGTACATAAATGTGGGTAATATGTGGTTGGATCATCATCTCGATTGTTCATTATTTGAAGTGTCTTCGAAAACTTCGGAGAGTTTGAACACAGTTTGTAATCGTTAATATACATATGATGTTCTTACACAGTTTTGAAGTCAAAATATAGCTTTGAAAGATGTAGGAATCTAAGTGTGATGTCTTCTGTTAAATCATGACTTGGATTTTGATTTGTCAAAATCAGAATACGTAATCAAATTTGGGTGAGAATGGTTGTTTTGATTTCTATACAAGAATGTATATTGTTGTGAGATTTTGGGAGTATAGTTGATGATTTGCTTAATCAGATTCGAAAAATATAACATATTAATTGTGAATTTATATATCTCTCGGGTATTACCTACCCGTTAAATTTTTTTTTCACAATTAATATTTTGTACAACAGAATTTTATTACAGTCTTTATGAAAATATATATGTGCATATTTTCTTCAGATGTAACATAGATTTAATGAGTTAATATTAAATTAAACTCATTTGATTTATGGTTGAAACTAGAACTGAATAATCCCTAAAGACTTTAGAAATTACATAACTTTTACGGAGTATTTATTCAATAAAATTGAAATTATGAATTAATACTTCGTTATTTGTTGGTGTTTGTAACCCTTGCACTATTCTCTAAAGCCACTACTCGAGCGCGAAGCTCGTTGACTTCTTCTATTACACCGGGGTGATTGTCGATTCGGACGAGCGGATAAATGAAATCTAGAATTTGATGTAGAATATAATCGTGACGAGATACTCTGGAAATGAGAGAGAAAATGGTGTTTCGGACCGGTTCGCCGGTAAGTGCTTCAGGTTCATCGTCAAGAGGGCAATGTGGTGGATGAAAGGGATCACCTTCTTCTTGTCTCCAATTATTGAGGAGGCTACGAACCTATCCCCAATTCATCCAGAATAGATGATGGCTAATTGGTTGATCCATTCCGGTCACACTGCTTTCGGAGCTTGAGTGGGATTCCATATCGGAATTCGAGGGACTTCAACTAATGACGAATTCCATTTCGTTCGATTGAATAAAGGATTTTTCGATATGAAATGATTTTTCGGCTATCGGGTGGTATTCTAATTACATAGAATATCTATATATATATAGCGCAAAAGATTTCGTAGATTACGGAGAAAATTACGTGATATGTCAGGCAAAGTTTACAGTAACAGATACGCTAAGATATGGATTAGCAGATACGCTAATATATGAATTTTGTCTGTACACTATTCATGCAATCAATGCAGTAAGACGTGTCTAGACTAAGAATGATAAGCAGACAATTTTCGACAAAAATGATAAGCAAAACTTTTGACATGCAGACACGGTCGAAGTCCAGGCTCACTAATGCATCCTAACGACTATCAGTTAGACACACTAATGCAGACCTGGTTCGCTAAGACCACCGCTCTGATACCAACTGAAAGGAGCCGTTCATATACATTATAAACGATTCACAATAGTTGATTACATCGCGAGGTATTTGACCTCTATATGATACATTTTACAAACATTGCATTCGTTTTTAAAAGACAAACTTTCTTTACAACGAAAGTTGACGGCATGCACACCATTTCATAATACATCCAACTATAATTGACATAATAATAATCTTGATGAACTCAATGACTCGAATGCAACGTCTTTCAAAATATGCCATGAATGACTCCAAGTAATATCCTTAAAATGAGCTAATGCACAGCGGAAGATTTCTTTAATACCTGAGAATAAACATGCTTTAAAGTGTCAACCAAAAGGTTGGTGAGTTCATAGGTTTATCATAACAATCATTTCAATATATTAATAGACCACAAGATTTCGGTTTATAAATATATGTACACTCGCAAGTGTATAAAAGTATTCTATAAGTTGTAGGCACCCGGTAACAAGCCTTAACGTTCATGTTTTACCCTCTGAAGTACACCAGATCAGGTGTGTTTAAAATAACCTCGAAGTACTAAAGCATCCCATAGTCAGGATGGGGTTTGTCAGGCCCAATAGATCTATCTTTAGGATTCGCGCCTACCGTACATAGATAAGTAGTTTAATGTTACCAAGCTAAGGGTATATTTTTATTTTAAACCCACGTAGAATTAGTTTTAGTACTTGTGCCTATTTCGTAAAACATTTATAAAAACAGCGCATGTATTCTCAGTCCCAAGAATATATATAAAAGGGAGCAAATGAAACTCACCATACTGTATTTCGTAGTAAAAATACATATAACGTCATTTAAAAAGTGCAAGGTTGGCCTCGGATTCATGAACCTATATTAATTATATATATTTATATGTTGGTCAATATTTGTCTAACAATTTTTGGTCAAGTCATAGTGTACCACAATCCTAATGCTCGAGACTAATATGCAAAAGTCAACAAAAGTCAACTTGACCCAAAATGACTTTTAAAATTTATACGTGTTTATTATATAACTTAACTATAGTCGTTTTATATATTTAAATATATTTATTAGATTTTATAATAATAAAAGTCATTTATTAATAAAAATTTATATTAACGTTTATATATGATAAAATATACTTTTATATATCTTAAGTAGTAAAATTTATAAAGTTCACTTAATATCGTAAAACTATAGTGGTAAGTATTATTAATGTAATTATATTACGCGTGGTGAAAAATATCTTTGTATCCCCTATTTATTTGATAAAATAATATTGATCATAATAATAATAAGTAAAAGTTGTATTATTTTGTAATAATAATAATTATTATTCTATAAAAAAATAATAATATTTATATTTACTAAAAATGTTATTATGATAAAATGATAATACTAACATAATAGTAATAATGATATTTTATAATAACAATGATATTTCTATTAAAATAATAACGACGATAGTAATAATAATCATTTTAACAATAATACTAAAATTCAGTTGACTATAACTTCAAATCCGTTCATCGAAACCATTAAATATCTAAATGAAAAGTTCTTAATTTTTCGCTAGCTTTCCAATGACATGCATATCATATACCCTATCTCAGTAGCATATGTATCTAATTCAAGATTCAACAAACCTATCTAAGGACAATATTGAATGTACAAGCATGCATAATCCTATATACTCGAGCACTAGTCAGGGATACACTATTGATATATAAAAGTTAAGTTATGAGTGCTCACGTATCAATATTGAGAATCAATATTGCAGGAAAGTACGTAGACGCAACGGAGATGATAAACACTAGATTGACCTCACGAGCATACCCATGAACCATACCCATCACCTCCATAGCTATAACCCATAATTTCCTTAGCTTCGACTCATTAAAAAAACTATTTTGAAATCACTCGGACATCACTCCGTCGTAATATTTTATGTATACTAATAATATCTTGAAATAATACAGAGTAAATATATATATATATATATATATATATATATATATATATATATATATATATATATATATATATATATATATATATATATATATATAAATCGATTGAGAGAGTTTAGAGAAATATATTTTCAAGTTTCTATGAAATAATGAAACCTATTGAATTCTATTTATAATAGATTTTTGAATTATTAAAGTATGAATTATTAAAGTGAATTATTAAAGTATGAATTATTAAAGTAAATTTTTAAAGTATGAATTATTAAAGTGAATTATTAAAGTATGAATTATTAAAGTGAATTATTAAAGTTAAAGTAAAGTAAAAGTAAAGTAAAGGTAAAGTTAAAGTATAGTAAAAGTATAAAAACTATGTATGTATAATACGCGTATAAATATATATAATATTAATTTAAATCGTTATATATATTTAATGAAATAAAATATAAATATCGTTATATTTATTATACTGGTTAAGTAATGAGTTGTCAAAAGTGATTCTAGATATTTATAAAAGTTATATACGTTTTAATAATAAAGTTCTTTTTAAACTGAAAACGTTTTTGTACGTTTGAAAATAGATTAATAGAATATTATGGAAACCAATTCTCCACTAGCTTTTGTCTAACTTTCGTAAATGACACTTTTTATTTTTATTTATAAATAGCTTTACAAATTATTCCGAATATCGTTAAGAGGAATAGATTTTCTCAAATCATAGTAGACCTCTCAACAGAGACTTGTAATCATAATTCAATGTTTTTGATAATTCAATCATTTAATATATATATTTTTTTAATTTTGTCGATAATCATATTGAAACAAATACATTCATATAAAGCATTATACATTTAAATACTTTGTTAACATTTTCAATTTATAACATATACACATATACATACATATTCATATATGTTCATTTAATGGTTCGTGAATCATTGGAATTTGGTCGAGGTTTAAATGAATGTATAAAAATAGTTTAAAATCCTTGAGATTTAACTTAACAAACATTGCTTATCGTGTCAGAATAATATAAAGATAAAGTTTAAATTTAGTCGGAAATTTCCGGGTCGTCACAGTACCTACCCGTTAAAGAAATTTCGTCCCCGAAATTTGATAGAGGTCGTTATGGCTAACAATGAGAATGTTTTTATGACGATTATGAAGTTTTATCATGTCTAAGAAGTATGGATAAAATAATTCGATTACTCGAAGCGTATGAGGGAAGTTATCGTAAATGAAGGAAATAAGATTATAGTGATTCGTCATATCTTTTGACGTCATCACAATTGATCTCCGAATTTAAAGAAAATCTTTGTAATCTATGTTGGATTTGATGCTTCGGTGATTAAGGAGATTATGATTCTCTTTGAATTAATACGATAATCCATCTTGATTTCTCTGTCGGGTATTTCACTATAAATCCACCTCCTTCGTTTCCTTACAACTCACACCTTCTATTCTTTCTCCCTCAACTCATATTTTAAAGTATTTGTCAATATGCTTCATCCAATACTGATTCTCGATATACTCCTCACTTTCATAACTGTCGTTCTTCTTTTTCATCTGCCTCCGGAAGAATCTATTTACTTCTACTATACTCTCAGTTTTATAGTGTTTTTAGTTCTTCCGTGTCTTTATATTGCTATATGCATCGATATATACGGTTTATAATTTTTTGGGTGGTTGTTGGGTTTTATATCTTCCCTTATATTTCAAAGCCCCTGCTTTGGTCTTCTATAATCATTGACATCTATAGTTAATGCTCCCTTCTATTTGCTGCGATTTATACTCCAATTTCTATTTTGGAGTTTTGTCCTTTCGTTTCTTCTTCTTGCGATTAAGCAACGTTTGTAATGGTCCAGTATTCGCAGATATGAATTCCAGAATGAACATAGTTAATGTTCTAAGAAGGAAATGGTAATGGCACGATCTTGATTTGTTAATTTACCAGAATACCCTGAAAAGACTGAATCATCAAGAAAATATATTCTTGATATTTTTAGAGATTAAATAGAATACAAGAGTCGTGTAACATGAAACATGATGAAGGCATGGTCTGTGAATCGTCATGTCCCATTAGAAACTCAGCATGACTTACTGTAATATAATCACGTTGATCAAGTGTCATTATATTATACTAACTCATGCTTCAGTTCCCAACACTACTTCAAAACATTCATAATTTAAACTCGAAAGTTTATAGAATATAGAAACTAATAGTTTCTTATATGATGTAACACTGATAGCGCAAAGAGATAAATGACTTCAGATAAGATTAGTTGTGAAAATATCTTCAGAAATATCGCGGATATTTATAATGAAATATACGATAATATCTTAGAATTTCTAATATTGATGGATGATGATGAAGATTTGTCTGTAAAGGTTTAGAATAAAGAGTAAGGTATTCGTTAATGACTTTAGCAGGCACTGAATCATTTGGATTCTTTGAAGGTAGATTTAGTCTTTATGATTTGTCCACAGCCTCCTTCATAGTCTGTTCAATCCGTTTTCCAGTTTCAAACCTTCTCTTTTTCTCAGCTTTACCACCTTACTATTCTTTGTCATCAAACTTTTTACTGTTAAGATCGTTTACAGTTTTTGATGCTTCGTCAGCATTTCAAGAACTAGTTTGCAGTTCAAAATATTTTTCAGAACTTCACATTCAAATTATGTAAGTCCAGGAGATAGACGTTTTACGTACACATATAACTGTTGGCGTAGACATGCTACGAGATTTCAAAATACTGGTTACTGTTTTCCGATGATTCATATGACAATTCTCGTTACAAGATGCGAATGAGTAAATGATGTGATTTCAATAAATATAATGATTTTTCGAAAAGTCAAAGATAATTGAAGTTGTTGGTAAGTTTATTGCTAAGGTGACGAGATATGAAAGGTCCCCAGTAACGATGACGAAAGGGCAACGTATCTATCGAGGTTATAATAAGACTAGTCCAACTGAAAACTCGAAGTTGACTTGCTGGAGCTGTGACAAAACTGTCTACTTTGAAAAGGAATTGAAAAGTCATTTTAGCTAATAAATGCCAAAGGGTCTGACACGGATACGCGTCAAACTATAACTTTGGCTTCGAGAGCATTTTAGGTACATAAATGTGGGTAATATGTGGTTGGATCATCATCTCGATTGTTCATTGTTTGAAGTGTCTTCAAAAACTTCGGAGAGTTTGAACACAGTTTGTAATCGTTAATATACATATGATGTTCTAACACATTTTTGAAGTCAAAATATAGCTTTGAAAGATGTAGGAATCTAAGAGTGATGTCTTCTGTTAAATCATGACTTGGATTTTGATTTGTCAAAATCAGAATACGTAATCAAATTTGGGTGAGAATGGTTGTTTTGATTTCTATACAAGAATGTATATTGTTGTGAGATTTTGGGAGTATAGTTGATGATTTGCTTAATCAGATTCGAAAAATATAACATATTAATTGTGAATTTATATATCTCTCGGGTATTACCTACCCGTTAAATTTTTTTTTTTCACAATTAATATTTTGTACAACAGAATTTTATTACAGTCTTTATGAAAATATATATGTGCATATTTTCTTCAGATGTAACATAGATTAAATGAGTTAATATTAAATTAAACTCATTTGATTTACGGTTGAAACTAGAACTGAATAATCCCTAAAGACTTTAGAAATTACATAACTTTTACGGAGTATTTATTCAATAAAATTGAAATTATGAATTAATACTTCGTTATTTGTTGGTGTTTGTAACCCTTGCACTATTCTCTAAAGCCACTACTCGAGCGCGAAGCTCGTTGACTTCTTCTATTACACCGGGGTGATTGTCGGTTCGGACGAGCGGATAAATAAAATCTAGAATTTGATGTAAAATATAATCGTGACGAGATACTCTGGAAATGAGAGAGAAAATGGTGTTTCGGACCGGTTCGCCGGTAAGTGCTTCAGGTTCATCGTCAAGAGGGCAATGTGGTGGATGAAAGGGATCACCTTCTTCTTGTCTCCAATTATTGAGGAGGCTACGAACCTATTCCCAATTCATCCAGAATAGATGATGGCTAATTGGTTGATCCATTCCGGTCACACTGCTTTCGGAGCTTGAGTGGGATTCCATATCGGAATTCGAGGGACTTCAACTAATGACGAATTCCATTTCGTTCGATTGAATAAAGGATTTTTCGATATGAAATGATTTTTCGGCTATCGGGTGGTATTCTAATTACATAGAATATCTATATATATATAGCGCAAAAGATTTCGTAGATTACGGAGAAAATTACGTGATATGTCAGGCAAGGTTTATAGTAACAGATACGCTAAGATATGGATTAGCAGATACGCTAATATATGAATTTTGTCTGTACACTATTCATGCAATCAATGCAGTAAGACGTGTCTAGACTAAGAATGATAAGCAGACAATTTTCGACAAAAATGATAAGCAAAACTTTTGACATGCAGACACGGTCAAAGTCCAGGCTCACTAATGCATCCTAACGACTATCAATTAGACACACTAATGCAGACCTGGTTCGCTAAGACCACCGCTCTGATACCAACTGAAAGGACCCGTTCATATACATTATAAACGATTCACAATAGTTGATTACATCGCGAGGTATTTGACCTCTATATGATACATTTTAAAAACATTGCATTCGTTTTTAAAAGACAAACTTTCTTTACAACGAAAGTTGACGGCATGCACACCATTTCATAATACATCCAACTATAATTGACATAATAATAATCTTGATGAACTCAATGACTCGAATGCAACGTCTTTCAAAATATGCCATGAATGACTCCAAGTAATATCCTTAAAATGAGCTAATGCACAGCGAAAGATTTCTTTAATACCTGAGAATAAACATGCTTTAAAGTGTCAACCAAAAAGTTGGTGAGTTCATAGGTTTATCATTGAAATGTCCCGTTCTTATTGATTAAAAACGTTCCATATTAATTGATTTCGTTGCGAGGTTTTGACCTCTATATGAGACGTTTTTAAAAGACTGCATTCATTTTTAAAACAAACCATAACCTTTATTTCATAAATAAAGGTTTAAAAAGCTTTACGTAGATTATCAAATAATGATAATCTAAAATATCCTGTTTACACACGACCATTACATAATGGTTTACAATACAAATATGTTACATCGAAATCAGTTTCTTGAATGCAGTTTTTACACAATATCATACAAACATGGACTCCAAATCTTGTCCTTATTTTAGTATGCAACAGCGGAAGCTCTTAATATTCACCTGAGAATAAACATGCTTTAAACGTCAACAAAAATGTTGGTGAGTTATAGGTTTAACCTATGTATATCAAATCGTAACAATAGACCACAAGATTTCATATTTCAATACACATCCCATACATAGAGATAAAAATCATTCATATGGTGAACACCTGGTAACCGACATTAACAAGATGCATATATAAGAATATCCCCATCATTCCGGGACACCCTTCGGATATGATATAAATTTCGAAGTACTAAAGCATCCGGTACTTTGGATGGGGTTTGTTAGGCCCAATAGATCTATCTTTAGGATTCGCGTCAATTAGGGTGTCTGTTCCCTAATTCTTAGATTACCAGACTTAATAAAAAGGGGCATATTCGATTTCGATAATTCAACCATAGAATGTAGTTTCACGTACTTGTGTCTATTTTGTAAATCATTTATAAAACCTGCATTTATTCTCATCCCAAAAATATTAGATTTTAAAAGTGGGACTATAACTCACTTTCACAAATTTTTACTTCGTCGGGAAGTAAGACTTGGCCACTGGTTGATTCACGAACCTATAACAATATATACATATATATTAAAGTATGTTCAAAATATATTTACAACACTTTTAATATATTTTGATGTTTTAAGTTTATTAAGTCAGCTGTCCTCGTTAGTAACCTATAACTAGTTGTCCACAGTTAGATGTACAGAAATAAATCGATAAATATTATCTTGAATCAATCCACGACCCAGTGTATACGTATCTCAGTATTGATCACAACTCAAACTATATATATTTTGGAATCAACCTCAACCCTGTATAGCTAACTCCAACATTCACATATAGAGTGTCTATGGTTGTTCCGAAATATATATAGATGTGTTGACATGATAGGTCGAAACATTGTATACGTGTCTATGGTATCTCAAGATTACATAATATACAATACAAGTTGATTAAGTTATGGTTGGAATAGATTTGTTACCAATTTTCACGTAGCTAAAATGAGAAAAATTATCCAATCTTGTTTTACCCATAACTTCTTCATTTTAAATCCGTTTTGAGTGAATCAAATTGCTATGGTTTCATATTGAACTCTATTTTATGAATCTAAACAGAAAAAGTATAGGTTTATAGTCGGAAAAATAAGTTACAAGTCGTTTTTGTAAAGGTAGTCATTTCAGTCGAAAGAACGACGTCTAGATGACCATTTTAGAAAACATACTTCCACTTTGAGTTTAACCATAATTTTTGGATATAGTTTCATGTTCATAATAAAAATCATTTTCTCAGAATAACAACTTTTAAATCAAAGTTTATCATAGTTTTTAATTAACTAACCCAAAACAGCCCGCGGTGTTACTACGACGGCGTAAATCCGGTTTTACGGTGTTTTTCGTGTTTCCAGGTTTTAAATCATTAAGTTAGCATATCATATAGATATAGAACATGTGTTTAGTTGATTTTAAAAGTCAAGTTAGAAGGATTAACTTTTGTTTGCGAACAAGTTTAGAATTAACTAAACTATGTTCTAGTGATTACAAGTTTAAACCTTCGAATAAGATAGCTTTATATGTATGAATCGAATGATGTTATGAACATCATTACTACCTTAATTTCCTTGGATAAACCTACTGGAAAAGAGAAAAATGGATCTAGCTTCAATGGATCCTTGGATGGCTCGAAGTTCTTGAAGCAGAATCATGACACGAAAACAAGTTCAAGTAAGATCATCACTTGAAATAAGATTGTTATAGTTATAGAAATTGAACCAAAGTTTGAATATGATTATTACCTTGTATTAGAATGATAACCTACTGTAAGAAACAAAGATTTCTTGAGGTTGGATGATCACCTTACAAGATTGGAAGTGAGCTAGCAAACTTGAAAGTATTCTTGATTTTATGAAACTAGAACTTTTAGAATTTATGAAGAACACTTAGAACTTGAAGATAGAACTTGAGAGAGATCAATTAGATGAAGAAAATTGAAGAATGAAAGTGTTTGTAGGTGTTTTTGGTCGTTGGTGTATGGATTAGATATAAAGGATATGTAATTTTGTTTTCATGTAAATAAGTCATGAATGATTACTCATATTTTTGTAATTTTATGAGATATTTCATGCTAGTTGCCAAATGATGGTTCCCACATGTGTTAGGTGACTCACATGGGCTGCTAAGAGCTGATCATTGGAGTGTATATACCAATAGTACATACATCTAAAAGCTGTGTATTGTACGAGTACGAATACGGGTGCATACGAGTAGAATTGTTGATGAAACTGAACGAGGATGTAATTGTAAGCATTTTTATTAAGTAGAAGTATTTTGATAAGTGTATTGAAGTCTTTCAAAAGTGTATAAATACATATTAAAACACTACATGTATATACATTTTAACTGAGTCGTTAAGTCATCGTTAGTCGTTACATGTAAGTGTTGTTTTGAAACCTTTAGGTTAACGATCTTGTTAAATGTTGTTAACCCAATGTTTATAATATAAAATGAGATTTTAAATTATTATATTATCATGATATTATCATGTATGAATATCTCTTAATATGATATATATACATTAAATATCTTTACAACGATAATCGTTACATATATGTCTCGTTTAAAAATCATTAAGTTAGTAGTCTTGTTTTTACATATGTAGTTCATTGTTAATATACTTAATGATATGTTTACTTATCATAGTATCATGTTAACTATATATATATCCATATATATGTCATCATATAGTTTTTACAAGTTTTAACGTTCGTGAATCACCGGTCAACTTGGGTGGTCAATTGTCTATATGAAACCTATTTCAATTAATCAAGTCTTAACAAGTTTGATTGCTTAACATGTTGGAAACATTTAATCATATAAATATCAATCTCAATTAATATATATAAACATGGAAAAGTTCGGGTCACTACAGTACCTACCCGTTAAATAAATTTCGTCCCGAAATTTTAAGCTGTTGAAGGTGTTGACGAATCTTCTGGAAATAGATGCGGGTATTTCTTCTTCATCTGATCTTCACGCTCCCAGGTGAACTCGGGTCCTCTACGAGCATTCCATCGAACCTTAACAATTGGTATCTTGTTTTGCTTAAGTCTTTTAACCTCACGATCCATTATTTCGACAGGTTCTTCGATGAATTGAAGTTTTTCGTTGATTTGGATTTCATCTAACGGAATAGTGAGATCTTCTTTAGCAAAACATTTCTTCAAATTCGAGACGTGGAAAGTGTTATGTACAGCCGCGAGTTGTTGAGGTAACTCAAGTCGGTAAGCTACTGGTCCGACACGATCAATAATCTTGAATGGTCCAATATACCTTGGATTTAATTTCCCTCGTTTACCAAATCGAACAACGCCTTTCCAAGGTGCAACTTTAAGCATGACCATCTCTCCAATTTCAAATTCTATATCTTTTCTTTTAATGTCAGCGTAGCTCTTTTGTCGACTTTGGGCGGTTTTCAACCGTTGTTGAATTTGGATGATCTTCTCGGTAGTTTCTTGTATAATCTCCGGACCCGTAATCTGTCTATCCCCCACTTCACTCCAACAAATTGGAGACCTGCACTTTCTACCACAAAGTGCTTCAAACGGTGCCATCTCAATGCTTGAATGGTAGCTGTTGTTGTAGGAAAATTCTGCTAACGGTAGATGTCGATCCCAACTGTTTCTGAAATCAATAACACATGCTCGTAGCATGTCTTCAAGCGTTTGTATCGTCCTTTCACTCTGCCCATCAGTTTGTGGATGATAGGCAGTACTCATGTCTAGACGAGTTCCTAATGCTTGTTGTAATGTCTGCCAGAATCTTGAAATAAATCTACCATCCCTATCAGAGATAATAGAGATTGGTATTCCATGTCTGGAGACGACTTCCTTCAAATACAGTCGTGCTAACTTCTCCATCTTGTCATCTTCTCTTATTGGCAGGAAGTGTGCTGATTTGGTGAGACGATCAACTATTACCTAAATAGTATCAAAACCACTTGCAGTCCTTGGCAATTTAGTGATGAAATCCATGGTAATGTTTTCCCATTTCCATTCCGGGATTTCGGGTTGTTGAAGTAGACCTGATGGTTTCTGATGCTCAGCTTTGACCTTAGAACATGTCAAACATTCTCCTACGTATTTAGCAACATCGGCTTTCATACCCGGCCACCAAAAATGTTTCTTGAGATCCTTGTACATCTTCCCCGTTCCAGGATGTATTGAGTATCTGGTTTTATGAGCTTCTCTAAGTACCATTTCTCTCATATCTCCAAATTTTGGTACCCAAATCCTTTCAGCCCTATACCGGGTTCCGTCTTCCCGAATATTAAGATGCTTCTCCGATCCTTTGGGTATTTCATCCTTTAAATTTCCCTCTTTTAAAACTCCTTGTTGCGCCTCCTTTATTTGAGTAGTAATGTTATTATGAATCATTATATTCATAGATTTTACTCGAATGGGTTCTCTGTCCTTCCTGCTCAAGGCATCGGCTACCACATTTGCCTTCCCCGGGTGGTAACGAATCTCAAAGTCGTAATCATTCAATAATTCAATCCACCTACGCTGCCTCATATTCAGTTGTTTCTGATTAAATATATGTTGAAGACTTTTGTGGTCGGTATATATAATACTTTTAACCCCATATAAGTAGTGCCTCCAAGTCTTTAATGCAAAAACAACCGCGCCTAATTCCAAATCATGCGTCGTATAATTTTGTTCGTGAATCTTCAATTGTCTAGACGCATAAGCAATCACCTTCGTTCGTTGCATTAATACACAACCGAGACCTTGCTTTGATGCATCACAATAAATCACAAAATCATCATTCCCTTCAGGCAATGACAATATAGGTGCCGTAGTTAGCTTTTTCTTCAATAACTGAAACGCTTTCTCTTGTTCATCATTCCATTCAAATTTCTTCCCTTTATGCGTTAATGCAGTCAAGGGTTTTGCTATTCTGGAAAAGTCTTGGATGAACCTTCTGTAGTAACCAGCTAGTCCTAAAAACTGGCGTATGTGTTTCGGAGTTTTCGGGGTTTCCCACTTTTCAACAGTTTCTATCTTTGCCGGATCCACCTTAATACCTCCTTTGTTCACTATGTGACCGAGGAATTGAACTTCTTCCAACCAAAATGCACACTTTGAAAACTTAGCGTACAATTCTTCCTTCCTCAATACTTCTAACACCTTTCTCAAATGTTCACCGTGTTCTTGGTCATTCTTTGAATAAATAAGTATATCATCAATGAAAACAATGACAAACTTGTCAAGGTATGGTCCACACACTCGGTTCATAAGGTCCATGAACACAGCTGGTGCATTAGTTAAACCAAACGGCATGACCATAAACTCGTAATGACCGTAACGTGTTCTGAAAGCAGTCTTTGGAATATCATCTTCTTTCACCCGCATTTGATGATACCCGAAACGTAAGTCAATCTTTGAATAAACAGACGAGCCTTGTAGTTGATCAAATAAGTCATCGATTCTCGGTAGTGGGTAGCGGTTCTTGATGGTAAGTTTGTTCAACTCTCGGTAGTCGATACACAACCTGAATGTACCATCTTTCTTCTTGACAAACAAAACAGGAGCTCCCCACGGTGATGTGCTTGGTCGAATGAAACCACGCTCTAAAAGTTCTTGTAATTGGCTTTGTAGTTCTTTCATCTCGCTGGGTGAGAGTCTGTAAGGAGCACGAGCTATTGGTGCAGCTCCTGGTACAAGATCTATTTGAAATTCAACGGATCGATGTGGGGGTAATCCCGGTAATTCTTTCGGAAATACATCAGGAAATTCTTTTGCGACGGGAACATCATTGATGCTCTTTTCTTCAGTTTGTACTTTCTCGACGTGTGCTAGAACAGCATAGCAACCTTTTCTTATTAGTTTTTGTGCCTTCAAATTACTAATAAGATGTAGCTTCGTGTTGCCCTTTTCTCCGTACACCATTAAGGGTTTTCCTTTTTCTCGTATAATGCGAATTGCATTTTTGTAACAAACGATCTCTGCTTTCACTTCTTTCAACCAGTCCATACCGATTATCACATCAAAACTCCCTAACTCTACTGGTATCAAATCAATCTTAAATGTTTCGCTAACCAGTTTAATTTCTCGATTCCGACATATATTATCTGCTGAAATTAATTTACCATTTGCTAATTCGAGTAAAAATTTACTATCCAAAGGCGTCAATGGACAACTTAATTTAGCACAAAAATCTCTACTCATATAGCTTCTATCCGCACCCGAATCAAATAAAACGTAAGCAGATTTATTGTCAATAAGAAACGTACCCGTAACAAGCTCCGGGTCTTCCTGTGCCTCTGCCGCATTAATATTGAAAACTCTTCCACGGCCTTGTCCATTCGTGTTCTCCTGGTTCGGGCAATTTCTAATAATGTGGCCCGGTTTTCCACATTTATAACAAACTACATTGGCATAACTTGCTCCGACACTACTTGCTCCGCCATTACTCGTTCCGACACCATTTGTTCCTTTCGTTCTATTAACCCCTGGTCCGTAGACCTCACACTTCGCCGCGCTATGACCATTTCTTTTACACTTGTTGCAAAATTTGGTGCAGAACCCCGAGTGATTCTTTTCACACCTTTGGCATAGCTGCTTCTGATTGTTGTTGTTGTTGCGGTTATTATTGTTGTTGGGATGATTGTTGTAGTTGCTGTTGTTGTTGTTGTTGTTGTTGTTGTTGTTGTTGGGCCGTTTGTTGTAGTTGCGATTGATGTTGCGATTGTTGGGATAATTGTTGCGATTATTGTTGTAATTGCTGTTGTTGTTGTATTGGTGATTCTTATCACCGTTTTCCTCCCACTTTCTTTTGACTTGCTTCACATTGGCCTCTTCAGCAGTCTGTTCTTTAATTCTTTCTTCAATTTGGTTCACGAGTTTGTGAGCCATTCTACATGCCTGTTGTATGGAGGCGGGCTCGTGTGAACTTATATCTTCTTGGATTCTTTCCGGTAATCCTTTCACAAACGCGTCGATCTTCTCTTCCTCATCTTCGAATGCTCCCGGACACAATAGGCACAATTCTGTGAATCGTCTTTCGTACGTGGTAATATCAAATCCTTGGGTTTGTAACCCTCTAAGTTCTGTCTTGAGCTTATTGACCTCGGTTCTGGGACGGTACTTCTCGTTCATCAAGTGCTTGAATGCTGACCACGGTAGTGCGTACGCATCATCTTGTCCCACTTGCTCTAGATAGGTATTCCACCATGTTAACGCAGAACCTGTGAAGGTATGCGTAGCGTACTTCACTTTGTCCTCTTCAGTACACTTACTTATGGCAAACACCGATTCAACCTTCTCGGTCCACCGTTTCAATCCGATCGGTCCTTCGGTTCCATCAAATTCCAAAGGTTTGCAGGCAGTGAATTCTTTGTAGGTGCATCCTACACGATTTCCTGTACTGCTAGATCCAAGGTTATTGTTGGTATGTAGCGCAGCCTGTACTGCGGCTATGTTTGAAGCTAGAAAAGTACGGAATTCCTCTTCATTCATATTCACGGTGTGTCGAGAAGTCGGTGCCATTTCCTTCAAAATAGTTAAATGGAACAAGTTAATCATACAGAATATTAAGAGTAGTTAATAGTATTTCGTAGCATAATATGAACTCATTTATAAAAGCTTTTTCTTCATATTAGCGTTTTATAAGTTTAAATTCGGGTAGTACCTACCCGTTAAGTTCATACTTAGTAGCTAATATACAATTCAACTACTACAATTCTATATGAAAAACTGATTATAATAATATTTCGCGTTCAAACTTTTATACAATATTTTACAAACTTACAATACCGCTTATTTTACATAAAGCATGAAATATAGCACACAATAACTTTGATACAAGATAGTTGTGAAGATAATTCTAGCTAGTACACAAGTCGTTCAGCAAAGGCAATAAAGACACGTAATTCATACGTCCAGAAACAAGTCATGCATTCTGGTTTTACTAGGACTACTTCCCATCCTTGGTCTTGTGCAACATAACCGTTATGGCCGTTGATAAGACAGCGTGTTGTAACGTCGTCAAAGGGACGAGGGTTACGTAATGTCCAACAGTCCCGTAATAATCTAAAAACCTCATTTCTTACCCCAATTACCGACTCCGTCACTTGTGGAAACGTTTTGTTTAATAGTTGTAGCCCGATGTTCTTGTTCTCACTTTGGTGAGAAGCGAACATTACTAATCCGTAAGCATAACATGCTTCTTTATGTTGCATGTTAGCCGCTTTTTCTAAATCACGAAGTCCAATATTCGGATATATTGAGTCAAAATAATTTCTTAACCCGTTGCGTAAAATAGCATTTGGGTTCCCCGCAATATATGCGTCAAAGTAAACACATCGTAACTTATGGGTTTCCCAATGTGATATCCCCCATCTTTCAAACGAAAGTCTCTTATAAACCAAGACATTCTTGGAACGTTCTTCGAATGTCTTACAAACTGATCTCGCCTTAAATAGTTGTGCCGAAGAATTCTGGCCGACTCTAGACAAGATTTCATCAATCATGTCTCCGGGTAGGTCTCTTAAAATATTGGGTTGTCTATCCATTTTGTGTTTTTAAACTGTAAAATAGACAAGAGTTAGATTCATAAAAAAATACTTATTAATACAAGCAATTTTTACATATATCATAAAGCATAAGAACACTATATTACATATATTACACCACACGAATACAACTATCTTATTTCGACTCGCTCGTTTCTTCTTCTTCGGTTTTGGTTCGTTTTGCCAAGTTTCTAGGGATGTATGATGTTCCCCTAATACGAGCCGTCGTTGTCCACATTGGTTTAGAAAAACCTGGTGGTTTAGAGGTTCCCGGGTCATTATTACAACTTAAGGACTTCGGGCGTTGACGATACATATAAAGTTCATCGGGGTTGGAATTAGATTTCTCTATTTTTATGCCCTTTCCCTTATTATTTTCTTTTGCCTTTTTAAATTCAGTTGGGGTAATTTCTATAACATCATCGGAATTCTCGTCGGAATCCGATTCATCGGAGAATTGGTAATCCTCCCAATATTTTGCTTCCTTGGCGGAAACACCATTGACCATAATTAACCTTGGTCGGTTGGTTGAGGATTTTCTTTTACTTAACCGTTTTATTATTTCCCCCACCGGTTCTATTTCTTCATCCGGTTCCGATTCTTCTTCCGGTTCCGATTCTTCTTCCGGTTCTGACTCTTCTTCCGGTTCCTCTTCGGGAACTTGTGAATCAGTCCACGAATCATTCCAATTTACATTTGACTCTTCATTATTATTAGGTGAGTCAATGGGACTTGTTCTAGAGGTAGACATCTATCACATAATATCAAACGCGTTAAGAGATTAATATATCACATAATATTCACATGTTAAAAATATATAGTTTTCAACAAAATTTGTTAAGCAATCATTTTTCAAGTAAACACGGTCGAAGTCCAGACTCACTAATGCATCCTAACAAACTCGATAAGACACACTAATGAAAAATTCTGGTTCTCTAAGACCAACGCTCTGATACCAACTGAAATGTCCCGTTCTTATTGATTAAAAACGTTCCATATTAATTGATTTCGTTGCGAGGTTTTGACCTCTATATGAGACGTTTTTCAAAGACTGCATTCATTTTTAAAACAAACCATAACCTTTATTTCATAAATAAAGGTTTAAAAAGCTTTACGTAGATTATCAAATAATGATAATCTAAAATATCCTGTTTACACACGACCATTACATAATGGTTTACAATACAAATATGTTACATCGAAATCAGTTTCTTGAATGCAGTTTTTACACAATATCATACAAACATGGACTCCAAATCTTGTCCTTATTTTAGTATGCAACAGCGGAAGCTCTTAATATTCACCTGAGAATAAACATGCTTTAAACGTCAACAAAAATGTTGGTGAGTTATAGGTTTAACCTATGTATATCAAATCGTAACAATAGACCACAAGATTTCATATTTCAATACACATCCCATACATAGAGATAAAAATCATTCATATGGTGAACACCTGGTAACCGACATTAACAAGATGCATATATAAGAATATCCCCATCATTCCGGGACACCCTTCGGATATGATATAAATTTCGAAGTACTAAAGCATCCGGTACTTTGGATGGGGTTTGTTAGGCCCAATAGATCTATCTTTAGGATTCGCGTCAATTAGGGTGTCTGTTCCCTAATTCTTAGATTACCAGACTTAATAAAAAGGGGCATATTCGATTTCGATAATTCAACCATAGAATGTAGTTTCACGTACTTGTGTCTATTTTGTAAATCATTTATAAAACCTGCATTTATTCTCATCCCAAAAATATTAGATTTTAAAAGTGGGACTATAACTCACTTTCACAAATTTTTACTTCGTCGGGAAGTAAGACTTGGCCACTGGTTGATTCACGAACCTATAACAATATATACATATATATTAAAGTATGTTCAAAATATATTTACAACACTTTTAATATATTTTGATGTTTTAAGTTTATTAAGTCAGCTGTCCTCGTTAGTAACCTATAACTAGTTGTCCACAGTTAGATGTACAGAAATAAATCGATAAATATTATCTTGAATCAATCCACGACCCAGTGTATACGTATCTCAGTATTGATCACAACTCAAACTATATATATTTTGGAATCAACCTCAACCCTGTATAGCTAACTCCAACATTCACATATAGAGTGTCTATGGTTGTTCCGAAATATATATAGATGTGTCGACATGATAGGTCGAAACATTGTATACGTGTCTATGGTATCTCAAGATTACATAATATACAATACAAGTTGATTAAGTTATGGTTGGAATAGATTTGTTACCAATTTTCACGTAGCTAAAATGAGAAAAATTATCCAATCTTGTTTTACCCATAACTTCTTCATTTTAAATCCGTTTTGAGTGAATCAAATTGCTATGGTTTCATATTGAACTCTATTTTATGAATCTAAACAGAAAAAGTATAGGTTTATAGTCGAAAAAATAAGTTACAAGTCGTTTTTGTAAAGGTAGTCATTTCAGTCGAAAGAACGACGTCTAGATGACCATTTTAGAAAACATACTTCCACTTTGAGTTTAACCATAATTTTTGGATATAGTTTCATGTTCATAATAAAAATCATTTTCTCAGAATAACAACTTTTAAATCAAAGTTTATCATAGTTTTTAATTAACTAACCCAAAACAGCCCGCGGTGTTACTACGACGGCGTAAATCCGGTTTTACGGTGTTTTTCGTGTTTCCAGGTTTTAAATCATTAAGTTAGCATATCATATAGATATAGAACATGTGTTTAGTTGATTTTAAAAGTCAAGTTAGAAGGATTAACTTTTGTTTGCGAACAAGTTTAGAATTAACTAAACTATGTTCTAGTGATTACAAGTTTAAACCTTCGAATAAGATAGCTTTATATGTATGAATTGAATGATGTTATGAACATCATTACTACCTTAATTTCCTTGGATAAACCTACTGGAAAAGATAAAAATGGATCTAGCTTCAATGGATCCTTGGATGGCTCGAAGTTCTTGAAGCAGAATCATGACACGAAAACAAGTTCAAGTAAGATCATCACTTGAAATAAGATTGTTATAGTTATAGAAATTGAACCAAAGTTTGAATATGATTATTACCTTGTATTAGAATGATAACCTACTGTAAGAAACAAAGATTTCTTGAGGTTGGATGATCACCTTACAAGATTGGAAGTGAGCTAGCAAACTTGAAAGTATTCTTGATTTTATGAAACTAGAACTTTTGGAATTTATGAAGAACACTTAGAACTTGAAGATAGAACTTGAGAGAGATCAATTAGATGAAGAAAATTGAAGAATGAAAGTGTTTGTAGGTGTTTTTGGTCGTTGGTGTATGGATTAGATATAAAGGATATGTAATTTTGTTTTCATGTAAATAAGTCATGAATGATTACTCATATTTTTGTAATTTTATGAGATATTTCATGCTAGTTGCCAAATGATGGTTCCCACATGTGTTAGGTGACTCACATGGGCTGCTAAGAGCTGATCATTGGAGTGTATATACCAATAGTACATACATCTAAAAGCTGTGTATTGTACGAGTACGAATACGGGTGCATACGAGTAGAATTGTTGATGAAACTGAACGAGGATGTAATTGTAAGTATTTTTGTTAAGTAGAAGTATTTTGATAAGTGTATTGAAGTCTTTCAAAAGTGTATAAATACATATTAAAACACTACATGTATATACATTTTAACTGAGTCGTTAAGTCATCGTTAGTCGTTACATGTAAGTGTTGTTTTGAAATCTTTAGGTTAACGATCTTGTTAAATGTTGTTAACCCAATGTTTATAATATCAAATGAGATTTTAAATTATTATATTATCATGATATTATCATGTATGAATATCTCTTAATATGATATATATACATTAAATGTCTTTACAACGACAATCGTTACATATATGTCTCGTTTAAAAATCATTAAGTTAGTAGTCTTGTTTTTACATATGTAGTTCATTGTTAATATACTTAATGATATGTTTACTTATCATAGTATCATGTTAACTATATATATATCCATATATATGTCATCATATAGTTTTTACAAGTTTTAACGTTCGTGAATCACCGGTCAACTTGGGTGGTCAATTGTCTATATGAAACCTATTTCAATTAATCAAGTCTTAACAAGTTTGATTGCTTAACATGTTGGAAACATTTAATCATATAAATATCAATCTCAATTAATATATATAAACATGGAAAAGTTCGGGTCACTACAATCATAACAATCATTTCAATATATTAATAGACCACAAGATTTCCGTTTATAAATATATGTACACTCGCAAGTGTATAAAAGTATTCTATAAGTTGTAGGCACCCGGTAACAAGCCTTAACGTTCATGTTTTACCCTCTGAAGTACACCAGATCAGGTGTGTTTAAAATAACCTCGAAGTACTAAAGCATCCCATAGTCAGGATGGGATTTGTCAGGCCCAATAGATCTATCTTTAGGATTCGCGCCTACCGTACATAGACAAGTAGTTTAATGTTACCAAGCTAAGGGTATATTTCTGGTTTAAACCCACGTAGAATTAGTTTTAGTACTTGTGCCTATTTCGTAAAACATTTATAAAAACAGCGCATGTATTCTCAGTCCCAAAAATATATATAAAAGGGAGCAAATGAAACTCACCATACTGTATTTCGTAGTAAAAATACATATAACGTCATTTAACAAGTGCAAGGTTGGCCTCGGATTCATGAACCTATATTAATTATATATATTTATATGTTGGTCAATATTTGTCTAACAATTTTTGGTCAAGTCATAGTGTACCACAATCCTAATGCTCGAGACTAATATGCAAAAGTCAACAAAAGTCAACTTGACCCAAAATGACTTTTAAAAATTATACGTGTTTATTATATAACTTAACTATAGTCGTTTTATATATTTAAATATATTTATTAGATTTTATAATAATAAAAGTCATTTATTAATAAAAATTTATATTAACTGATGTGCTGGATCGTAACCTTTATTTATGAACGGATTTGAGTTGTTTTGTTACACGAATTGATTTATATGTGGTATTTTATTGATTTTAGTTTGATTTCCACACACATATAGGCAACTAGTCCTATCCGTGTAGTTTAGTTTGTCGGTAAATCCGATTCGTTCCACAGGGAGATGGAGTGTTTAATGGTTTTTAATAGTCTTTGATGTCAAACTTAATTAAAGGAGGTTTTGGATTAGGAATTTATAATATAACAGTAAAAGAAAATAACTTAACTAATTTACTTCATAAATAAAATTACAAGATTACAATAAATAACTTAAAAAGGAACTAAATGAAATTATGCTAATTATGATGCATTAATTATATTACTAGATGGTAATTAGTAAAATAGTAATTTTTAATAAAACTATATGTTTAGAATTTTGTTTTGAGTAATTATAATATAAATTTATTTAAATTAACTAAATGACAAGTTTTAATTATATTAATATAAATTATTAGGAATAGTAATTTAACTAATTACAAACTAATTATAAGTTATAAACTTTTAATTAACACTAATTATAAGGTTAAAACATGTATTAAGGTATTTTATAATAACTAATATTAATTATATAGTAATAACCTAAATATAAATAATTAAATAATTAAAACCCTAATTTTACCCTAACTGGTACTGTAGCCGCGTTATTACCTTACGCGTTTTGCGTATTTATACGCGTATCGCGTATAATTTAAAACCTACGCGAATTGTGTGATTCTGATCGTACAGTTTGATTTACAGGCATACGCGTTTCGCGTATACCATATACGATTCGCGTATGACTTATACGATGTGACAAACAGTCTGGTACGAATTTTAAGTATTTTTATGTAATTTTTTATATTTTATAATAATAATTCGTAAATAATAATAATAATACGTTTACAAGAAATAATAATGGGATAAATGGGAGTGTTTACTTAAATGTGTCACCCCTAGGTCCATGGATTGTTTTGAGTTTACGCCCTATTTAAAATGTTTTAGTAATAAACTTTATATTTTTCTTTCTAATAAATATAAGGTTAAGACTAACTAAATAAAATCTAATTTTCATCGGATTCTTTTTAGATAGCTACTATTCCTTAAGTATTTAAATTGAGACCTAGCCTAGTTTTGACTTTCGCCAATACCCAAATCGTAACGGTTTCCCTTTTTACAATTTCACTGTCATATAATTATTGATATTACCCAAACCACCGAAGTTTATTTCTAAATTGGTGTTAATAACTTATCCATAAATTCGTCTAGATCATTTTTAATGTTGAAGCTTAATTTATGTAAATAAAAACAACTTTCGTTATTTAAATTTAATAAATTAAGTGGCAAGGGTTAAATACCTAATTACATAAAAATGGTTCTTTTAACTAGGCTCAATATTAAAAATACTAAAGTTACATTTTTAACTTTTACAAATGGTAACAATCCATTTCACTAGGGGCTCTACATTTAAGCAAACACTAGGGAAATTTAGCTATTCATTACACTAGGGTAAACATAAAAATATAGATATGCAAACATAATAACAACGCTAATTTTAACAGAGTAAACTTACTAAAATATCTTCACTTTCATTAACTTCAAACGGTAGGAAAATTACAATAATAACACCCCTTTCACGCGTACAAATACACCCTTATCACGAACAATACCCCCTAAATATTTGAAACTAATTTTACAGAGTAATAAAATGACAGTAGTATTTATGTATAGTAATTGATATGTATAAACTTGTGTTGTATTCTCTTTTTCTTTTGTGTTGATAGTACTCCGTATTTATCATTGAATCTTGAAGTAGTAGTTGAGTCAAAAAGCTCCACTTGCTGTAGCACTTAGACAAAAGAATTGTTTTAAAAACATAAAAGTAGCCGCCCCCTTCTGGAAACTGGAACAGTAATCTGGCCTAACATTACGCGTTTCGTGTATGGCTACATGATGTAGTGACCCGAACTTTTCCATGTTTATATATATTAATTGAGATTGATGTTTACATGATTAAATGTTTCCAACATGTTAAGCAATCAAACTTGTTAAGACTTGATTAATTGAAATATGTTTCATATAGACAATTGACCACCCAAGTTGATCGGTGATTCACGAACGTTAAAACTTGTAAAAACTATATGATGACATATATATGGATATATATATATAGTTAACATGATACTATGATAAGAAAACATATCATGAAGTATATTAACAATGAACTACATATGTAAAAACAAGACTACTAACTTAATGATTTTTAAACGAGACATATATGTAACGATTGTCGTTGTAAAGACATTTAATGTATATATATCATATTAAGAGATATTCATACATGATAATATCATGATAATATAATAATTTAAAATCTCATTTGATATTATAAACATTGGGTTAAAAACATTTAACAAGATCGTTAACCTAAAGATTTCAAAACAACACTTACATGTAACGACTAACGATGACTTAACGACTCAGTTAAAATGTATATACATGTAGTGTTTTAATATGTATTTATACACTTTTGAAAGACTTCAATACACTTATCAAAATACTTCTACTTAACAAAAATACTTACAATTACATCCTCGTTCAGTTTCATCAACAATTCTACTCGTATGCACCCGTATTCGTACTCGTACAATACACAGCTTTTAGATGTATGTACTATTGGTATATACACTCCAATGATCAGCTCTTAGCAGCCCATGTGAGTCACCTAACACATGTGGGAACCATCATTTGGCAACTAGCATGAAATATCTCATAAAATTACAAAAATATGAGTAATCATTCATGACTTATTTACATGAAAACAAAATTACATATCCTTTATATCTAATCCATACACCAACGACCAAAAACACCTACAAACACTTTCATTCTTCAATTTTCTTCATCTAATTGATCTCTCTCAAGTTCTATCTTCAAGTTCTAAGTGTTCTTCATAAATTCCAAAAGTTCTAGTTTCATAAAATCAAGAATACTTTCAAGTTTGCTAGCTCACTTCCAATCTTGTAAGGTGATCATCCAACCTCAAGAAATCTTTGTTTCTTACAGTAGGTTATCATTCTAATACAAGGTAATAATCATATTCAAACTTTGGTTCAATTTCTATAACTATAACAATCTTATTTCAAGTGATGATCTTACTTGAACTTGTTTTCGTGTCATGATTCTGCTTCAAGAACTTCGAGCCATCCAAGGATCCATTGAAGCTAGATCCATTTTTCTCTTTTCCAGTAGGTTTATCCAAGGAAATTAAGGTAGTAATGATGTTCATAACATCATTCGATTCATACATATAAGGCTATCTTATTCGAAGGTTTAAACTTGTAATCACTAGAACATAGTTTAGTTAATTCTAAACTTGTTCGCAAACAAAAGTTAATCCTTCTAACTTGACTTTTAAAATCAACTAAACACATGTTCTATATCTATATGATATGCTAACTTAATGATTTAAAACCTGGAAACACGAAAAACACCGTAAAACCGGATTTACGCCGTCGTAGTAACACCGCGGTCTGTTTTGGGTTAGTTAATTAAAAACTATGATAAACTTTGATTTAAAAGTTGTTATTCTGAGAAAATGATTTTTATTATGAACATGAAACTATATCCAAAAATTATGGTTAAACTCAAAGTGGAAGTATGTTTTCTAAAATGGTCATCTAGACGTCGTTCTTTCGACTGAAATGACTACCTTTACAAAAACGACTTGTAACTTATTTTTCCGACTATAAACCTATACTTTTTCTGTTTAGATTCATAAAATATAGTTCAATATGAAATCATAGCAATTTGATTCACTCAAAACGGATTTAAAATGAAGAAGTTATGGGTAAAACAAGATTGGATAATTTTTCTCATTTTAGCTACGTGAAAATTGGTAACAAATCTATTCCAACCATAACTTAATCAACTTGTATTGTATATTATGTAATCTTGAGATACCATAGACACGTATACAATGTTTCGACCTATCATGTCGACACATCTATATATATTTCGGAACAACCATAGACACTATATATGTGAATGTTGGAGTTAGCTATACAGGGTTGAGGTTGATTCCAAAATATATATAGTTTGAGTTGTGATCAATACTGAGATACGTATACACTGGGTCGTGGATTGATTCAAGATAATATTTATCGATTTATTTCTGTACATCTAACTGTGGACAACTAGTTATAGGTTACTAACGAGGACAGCTGACTTAATAAAACTTAAAACATCAAAATATATTAAAAGTGTTGTAAATATATTTTGAACATACTTTAATATATATGTATATATTGGTATAGGTTCGTGAATCAACAGTGGCCAAGTCTTACTTCCCGACGAAGTAAAAATCTGTGAAAGTGAGTTATAGTCCCACTTTTAAAATCTAATATTTTTGGGATGAGAATACATGCAGGTTTTATAAATGATTTACAAAATAGACACAAGTACGTGAAACTACATTCTATGGTTGAATTATCGAAATCGAATATGCCCCTTTTTATTAAGTCTGGTAATCTAAGAATTAGGGAACAGACACCCTAATTGACGCGAATCCTAAAGATAGATCTATCGGGCCCAACAAGCCCCATCCAAAGTACCGGATGCTTTAGTACTTCGAAATTTATATCATATCCGAAGGGTGTCCCGGAATGATGGGGATATTCTTATATATGCATCTTGTTAATGTCGGTTACCAGGTGTTCACCATATGAATGATTTTTATCTCTATGTATGGGATGTGTATTGAAATATGAAATCTTGTGGTCTATTGTTACGATTTGATATATATAGGTTAAACCTATAACTCACCAACATTTTTGTTGACGTTTAAAGCATGTTTATTCTCAGGTGAATATTAAGAGCTTCCGCTGTTGCATACTAAAATAAGGACAAGATTTGGAGTCCATGTTTGTATGATATTGTGTAAAAACTGCATTCAAGAAACTGATTTCGATGTAACATATTTGTATTGTAAACCATTATGTAATGGTCGTGTGTAAACAGGATATTTTAGATTATCATTATTTGATAATCTACGTAAAGCTTTTTAAACCTTTATTTATGAAATAAAGGTTATGGTTTGTTTTAAAAATGAATGCAGTCTTTGAAAAACGTCTCATATAGAGGTCAAAACCTCGCAACGAAATCAATTAATATGGAACGTTTTTAATCAATAAGAACGGGACATTTCAGTTGGTATCCGAGCGTTGGTCTTAGAGAACCAGAAAATTTGCATTAGTGTGTCTTATCGAGTTTGTTAGGATGCATTAGTGAGTCTGGACTTCGACCGTGTTTTCTTTAAAAATGATTGCTTAACATTTTTGTTGGAAACTATATATTTTTAACATATGAATATTATGTGATATATTAATCTCTTAACGTGTTTGATATTATGTGATAGATGTCTACCTCTAGAACAAGTCCCATTGACTCACCTAATAATAATGAAGAGTCAAATGTAAATTGGAATGATTTGTGGACTGATTCACAAGTTCCCGAAGAGGAACCGGAAGAAGAGTCGGAACCGGAAGAAGAATCGGAACCGGAAGAAGAATCGGAACCGGATGAAGAAATAGAACCGGTGGGGGAAATAATAAAACGGTTAAGTAAAAGAAAATCCTCAACCAACCGACCAAAGTTAATTATGGTCAATGGTGTTTCCGCCAAGGAAGCAAAATATTGGGAGGATTACCAATTCTCCGATGAATCGGATTCCGACGAGAATTCCGATGATGTTATAGAAATTACCCCAACTGAATTTAAAAAGGCAAAAGAAAATAATAAGGGAAAGGGCATAAAAATAGAGAAATCTAATTCCAACCCCGATGAACTTTATATGTATCGTCAACCCCCGAAGTCCTTAAGTTGTAACAATGACCCGGGAACCTCTAAACCACCAGGTTTTTCTAAACCAATGTGGACAACGACGGCTCGTATTAGGGGAACATCATATATCCCTAGAAACTTGGCAAAACGAACCAAAACCGAAGAAGAAGAAACGAGCGAGTCGGAATAAGATAGTTGTATTCGTGTGGTGTAATATATGTAATATAGTGTTCTTATGCTTTATGATATATGTAAAAATTGCTTGTATTAATAAGTATTTTTTTATGAAACTAACTCTTGTCTATTTTACAGTTTAAAAACACAAAATGGATAGACAACCCAATATTTTAAGAGACCTACCCGGAGACATGATTGATGAAATCTTGTCTAGAGTCGGCCAGAATTCTTCGGCACAACTATTTAAGGCGAGATCAGTTTGTAAGACATTCGAAGAACGTTCCAAGAATGTCTTGGTTTATAAGAGACTTTCGTTTGAAAGATGGGGGATATCACATTGGGAAACCCATAAGTTACGATGTGTTTACTTTGACGCATATATTGCGGGGAACCCAAATGCTATTTTACGCAACGGGTTAAGAAATTATTTTGACTCAATATATCCGAATATTGGACTTCGTGATTTAGAAAAAGCGGCTAACATGCAACATAAAGAAGCATGTTATGCTTACGGATTAGTAATGTTCGCTTCTCACCAAAGTGAGAACAAGAACATCGGGCTACAACTATTAAACAAAACGTTTCCACAAGTGACGGAGTCGGTAATTGGGGTAAGAAATGAGGTTTTTAGATTATTACGGGACTGTTGGACATTACGTAACCCTCGTCCCTTTGATGACGTTACAACACGCTGTCTTATCAACGGCCATAACGGTTATGTTGCACAAGACCAAGGATGGGAAGTAGTCCTAGTAAAACCAGAATGCATGACTTGTTTCTGGACGTATGAATTACGTGTCTTTATTGCCTTTGCCGAACGACTTGTGTACTAGCTAGAATTGTCTTCACAACTATCTTGTATCAAAGTTATTGTGTGCTATATTTCATGCTTTATGTAAAATAAGCGGTATTGTAAGTTTGTAAAATATTGTATAAAAGTTTGAACGCGAAATATTATTACAATCAGTTTTTCATATAGAATTGTAGTAGTTGAATTGTATATTAGCTACTAAGTATGAACTTAACGGGTAGGTACTACCCGAATTTAAACTTATAAAACGCTAATATGAAGAAAAAGCTTTTATAAATGAGTTCATATTATGCTACGAAATACTATTAACTACTCTTAATATTCTGTATGATTAACTTGTTCCATTTAACTATTTTGAAGGAAATGGCACCGACTACTCGACACACCGTGAATATGAATGAAGAGGAATTCCGTACTTTTCTAGCTTCAAACATAGCCGCAGTACAGGCTGCGCTACATACCAACAATAACCTTGGATCTAGTAGTACAGGAAATCGTGTAGGATGCACCTACAAAGAATTCACTGCCTGCAAACCTTTGGAATTTGATGGAATCGAAGGACCGATCGGATTGAAACGGTGGACCGAGAAGGTTGAATCGGTGTTTGCCATAAGTAAGTGTACTGAAGAGGACAAAGTGAAGTACGCTACGCATACCTTCACAGGTTCTGCGTTAACATGGTGGAATACCTATCTAGAGCAAGTGGGACAAGATGATGCGTACGCACTACCGTGGTCAGCATTCAAGCACTTGATGAACGAGAAGTACCGTCCCAGAACCGAGGTCAATAAGCTCAAGACAGAACTTAGAGGGTTACGAACCCAAGGATTTGATATTACCACGTACGAAAGATGATTCACAGAATTGTGCCTATTGTGTCCGGGAGCATTCGAAGATGAGGAAGAGAAGATCGACGCGTTTGTGAAAGGATTACCGGAAAGAATCCAAGAAGATATAAGTTCACACGAGCCCGCCTCCATACAACAGGCATGTAGAATGGCTCACAAACTAGTGAACCAGATTGAAGAAAGAATTAAAGAACAGACTGCTGAAGAGGCCAATGTGAAGCAAGTCAAAAGAAAGTGGGAGGAAAACGGTGATAAGAATCACCAATACAACAACAACAGTAATTACAACAATAATCGCAACAATTATCCCAACAATCGCAACATCAATCGCAACTACAACAAACGGCCCAACAACAACAACAACAACAACAACAACAGCAACTACAACAATCATCCCAACAACAATAATAACCGCAACAACAACAACAATCAGAAGCAGCTATGCCAAAGGTGTGAAAAGAATCACTCGGGGTTCTGCACCAAATTTTGCAACAAGTGTAAAAGAAATGGTCATAGCGCGGCGAAGTGTGAGGTCTACGGACCAGGGGTTAATAGAACGAAAGGAACAAATGGTGTCGGAACGAGTAATGGCGGAGCAAGTAGTGTCGGAGCAAGTTATGCCAATGTAGTTTGTTATAAATGTGGAAAACCAGGCCACATTATTAGAAATTGCCCGAACCAGGAGAACACGAATGGACAAGGCCGTGGAAGAGTTTTCAATATTAATGCGGTAGAGGCACAGGAAGACCCGGAGCTTGTTACGGGTACGTTTCTTATTGACAATAAATCTGCTTACGTTTTATTTGATTCGGGTGCGGATAGAAGCTATATGAGTAGAGATTTTTGTGCTAAATTAAGTTGTCCATTGACGCCTTTGGATAGTAAATTTTTACTCGAATTAGCAAATGGTAAATTAATTTCAGCAGATAATATATGTCGGAATCGAGAAATTAAACTGGTTAGCGAAACATTTAAGATTGATTTGATACCAGTAGAGTTAGGGAGTTTTGATGTGATAATCGGTATGGACTGGTTGAAAGAAGTGAAAGCGGAGATCGTTTGTTACAAAAATGCAATTCGCATTATACGAGAAAAAGGAAAACCCTTAATGGTGTACGGAGAAAAGGGCAACACGAAGCTACATCTTATTAGTAATTTGAAGGCACAAAAACTAATAAGAAAAGGTTGCTATGCTGTTCTAGCACACGTCGAGAAAGTACAAACTGAAGAAAAGAGCATCAATGATGTTCCCATTGCAAAAGAATTTCCCGATGTATTTCCGAAAGAATTACCGGGATTACCCCCACATCGATCCGTTGAATTTCAAATAGATCTTGTACCAGGAGCTGCACCAATAGCTCGTGCTCCTTACAGACTCGCACCCAGCGAGATGAAAGAACTGCAAAGCCAATTACAAGAACTTTTAGAGCGTGGTTTCATTCGACCAAGCACATCACCGTGGGGAGCTCCTGTTTTGTTTGTCAAGAAGAAAGATGGTACATTCAGGTTGTGTATCGACTACCGAGAGTTGAACAAACTTACCATCAAGAACCGCTACCCACTACCGAGAATCGACGACTTATTTGATCAACTACAAGGCTCGTCTGTTTATTCAAAGATTGACTTACGTTCCGGGTATCATCAAATGCGGGTGAAAGAAGATGATATTCCAAAGACTGCTTTCAGAACACGTTACGGTCATTACGAGTTTATGGTCATGCCGTTTGGTTTAACTAATGCACCAGCTGTGTTCATGGACCTTATGAACCGAGTGTGTGGACCATACCTTGACAAGTTTGTCATTGTTTTCATTGATGACATACTTATTTACTCAAAGAATGACCAAGAACACGGTGAACATTTGAGAAAGGTGTTAGAAGTATTGAGGAAGGAAGAATTGTACGCTAAGTTTTCAAAGTGTGCATTTTGGTTGGAAGAAGTTCAATTCCTCGGTCACATAGTGAACAAAGAAGGTATTAAGGTAGATCCGGCAAAGATAGAAACTGTTGAAAAGTGGGAAACCCCGAAAACTCCGAAACACATACGCCAGTTTTTAGGACTAGCTGGTTACTACAGAAGGTTCATCCAAGACTTTTCCAGAATAGCAAAACCCTTGACTGCATTAACGCATAAAGGGAAGAAATTTGAATGGAATGATGAACAAGAGAAAGCGTTTCAGTTATTGAAGAAAAAGCTAACTACGGCACCTATATTGTCATTGCCTGAAGGGAATGATGATTTTGTGATTTATTGTGATGCATCAAAGCAAGGTCTCGGTTGTGTATTAATGCAACGAACGAAGGTGATTGCTTATGCGTCTAGACAATTGAAGATTCACGAACAAAATTATACGACGCATGATTTGGAATTAGGCGCGGTTGTTTTTGCATTAAAGACTTGGAGGCACTACTTATATGGGGTCAAAAGTATTATATATACCGACCACAAAAGTCTTCAACACATATTTAATCAGAAACAACTGAATATGAGGCAGCGTAGGTGGATTGAATTATTGAATGATTACGACTTTGAGATTCGTTACCACCCGAGGAAGGCAAATGTGGTAGCCGATGCCTTGAGCAGGAAGGACAGAGAACCCATTCGAGTAAAATCTATGAATATAATGATTCATAATAACATTACTACTCAAATAAAGGAGGCGCAACAAGGAGTTTTAAAAGAGGGAAATTTAAAGGATGAAATACCCAAAGGATCGGAGAAGCATCTTAATATTCGGGAAGACGGAACCCGGTATAGGGCTGAAAGGATTTGGGTACCAAAATTTGGAGATATGAGAGAAATGGTACTTAGAGAAGCTCATAAAACCAGATACTCAATACATCCTGGAACGGGGAAGATGTACAAGGATCTCAAGAAACATTTTTGGTGGCCGGGTATGAAAGCCGATGTTGCTAAATACGTAGGAGAATGTTTGACGTGTTCTAAGGTCAAAGCTGAGCATCAGAAACCATCAAGTCTACTTCAACAACCCGAAATCCCGGAATGGAAATGGGAAAACATTACCATGGATTTCATCACTAAATTGCCAAGGACTGCAAGTGGTTTTGATACTATTTGGGTAATAGTTGATCGTCTCACCAAATCAGCACACTTCCTGCCAATAAGAGAAGATGACAAGATGGAGAAGTTAGCACGACTGTATTTGAAGGAAGTCGTCTCCAGACATGGAATACCAATCTCTATTATCTCTGATAGGGATGGAAGATTTATTTCAAGATTCTGGCAGACATTACAGCAAGCATTAGGAACTCGTCTAGACATGAGTACTGCCTATCATCCACAAACTGATGGGCAGAGCGAAAGGACGATACAAACGCTTGAAGACATGCTACGAGCATGTGTTATTGATTACAGAAACAGTTGGGATCGACATCTACCGTTAGCAGAATTTTCCTACAACAACAGCTACCATTCAAGCATTGAGATGGCTCCGTTTGAAGCACTTTATGGTAGAAAGTGCAGGTCTCCGATTTGTTGGAGTGAAGTGGGGGATAGACAAATTACGGGTCCGGAGATTATACAAGAAACTACCGAGAAGATCATCCAAATTCAACAACGGTTGAAAACCGCCCAAAGTCGACAAAAGAGCTACGCTGACATTAAAAGAAAAGATATAGAATTTGAAATTGGAGAGATGGTCATGCTTAAAGTAGCACCTTGGAAAGGCGTTGTTCGATTTGGTAAACGAGGGAAATTAAATCCAAGGTATATTGGACCATTCAAGATTATTGATCGTGTCGGACCAGTAGCTTACCGACTTGAGTTACCTCAACAACTCGCGGCTGTACATAACACTTTCCACGTCTCGAATTTGAAGAAATGTTTTGCTAAAGAAGATCTCACTATTCCGTTAGATGAAATCCAAATCAACGAAAAACTCCAATTCATCGAAGAACCCGTCGAAATAATGGATCGTGAGGTTAAAAGACTTAAGCAAAACAAGATACCAATTGTTAAGGTTCGATGGAATGCTCGTAGAGGACCCGAGTTCACCTGGGAGCGTGAAGATCAGATGAAGAAGAAATACCCGCATCTATTTCCAGAAGATTCGTCAACACCTTCAACAGCTTAAAATTTCGGGACGAAATTTATTTAACGGGTAGGTACTGTAGTGACCCGAACTTTTCCATGTTTATATATATTAATTGAGATTGATGTTTACATGATTAAATGTTTCCAACATGTTAAGCAATCAAACTTGTTAAGACTTGATTAATTGAAATATGTTTCATATAGACAATTGACCACCCAAGTTGATCGGTGATTCACGAACGTTAAAACTTGTAAAAACTATATGATGACATATATATGGATATATATATATAGTTAACATGATACTATGATAAGAAAACATATCATGAAGTATATTAACAATGAACTACATATGTAAAAACAAGACTACTAACTTAATGATTTTTAAACGAGACATATATGTAACGATTGTCGTTGTAAAGACATTTAATGTATATATATCATATTAAGAGATATTCATACATGATAATATCATGATAATATAATAATTTAAAATCTCATTTGATATTATAAACATTGGGTTAACAACATTTAACAAGATCGTTAACCTAAAGATTTCAAAACAACACTTACATGTAACGACTAACGATGACTTAACGACTCAGTTAAAATGTATATACATGTAGTGTTTTAATATGTATTTATACACTTTTGAAAGACTTCAATACACTTATCAAAATACTTCTACTTAACAAAAATACTTACAATTACATCCTCGTTCAGTTTCATCAACAATTCTACTCGTATGCACCCGTATTCGTACTCGTACAATACACAGCTTTTAGATGTATGTACTATTGGTATATACACTCCAATGATCAGCTCTTAGCAGCCCATGTGAGTCACCTAACACATGTGGGAACCATCATTTGGCAACTAGCATGAAATATCTCATAAAATTACAAAAATATGAGTAATCATTCATGACTTATTTACATGAAAACAAAATTACATATCCTTTATATCTAATCCATACACCAACGACCAAAAACACCTACAAACACTTTCATTCTTCAATTTTCTTCATCTAATTGATCTCTCTCAAGTTCTATCTTCAAGTTCTAAGTGTTCTTCATAAATTCCAAAAGTTCTAGTTTCATAAAATCAAGAATACTTTCAAGTTTGCTAGCTCACTTCCAATCTTGTAAGGTGATCATCCAACCTCAAGAAATCTTTGTTTCTTACAGTAGGTTATCATTCTAATACAAGGTAATAATCATATTCAAACTTTGGTTCAATTTCTATAACTATAACAATCTTATTTCAAGTGATGATCTTACTTGAACTTGTTTTCGTGTCATGATTCTGCTTCAAGAACTTCGAGCCATCCAAGGATCCATTGAAGCTAGATCCATTTTTCTCTTTTCCAGTAGGTTTATCCAAGGAAATTAAGGTAGTAATGATGTTCATAACATCATTCGATTCATACATATAAGGCTATCTTATTCGAAGGTTTAAACTTGTAATCACTAGAACATAGTTTAGTTAATTCTAAACTTGTTCGCAAACAAAAGTTAATCCTTCTAACTTGACTTTTAAAATCAACTAAACACATGTTCTATATCTATATGATATGCTAACTTAATGATTTAAAACCTGGAAACACGAAAAACACCGTAAAACCGGATTTACGCCGTCGTAGTAACACCGCGGGCTGTTTTGGGTTAGTTAATTAAAAACTATGATAAACTTTGATTTAAAAGTTGTTATTCTGAGAAAATGATTTTTATTATGAACATGAAACTATATCCAAAAATTATGGTTAAACTCAAAGTGGAAGTATGTTTTCTAAAATGGTCATCTAGACGTCGTTCTTTCGACTGAAATGACTACCTTTACAAAAACGACTTGTAACTTATTTTTCCGACTATAAACCTATACTTTTTCTGTTTAGATTCATAAAATATAGTTCAATATGAAATCATAGCAATTTGATTCACTCAAAACGGATTTAAAATGAAGAAGTTATGGGTAAAACAAGATTGGATAATTTTTCTCATTTTAGCTACGTGAAAATTGGTAACAAATCTATTCCAACCATAACTTAATCAACTTGTATTGTATATTATGTAATCTTGAGATACCATAGACACGTATACAATGTTTCGACCTATCATGTCGACACATCTATATATATTTCGGAACAACCATAGACACTCTATATGTGAATGTTGGAGTTAGCTATACAGGGTTGAGGTTGATTCCAAAATATATATAGTTTGAGTTGTGATCAATACTGAGATACGTATACACTGGGTCGTGGATTGATTCAAGATAATATTTATCGATTTATTTCTGTACATCTAACTGTGGACAACTAGTTATAGGTTACTAACGAGGACAACTGACTTAATAAAACTTAAAACATCAAAATATATTAAAAGTGTTGTAAATATATTTTGAACATACTTTAATATATATGTATATATTTGATTTAAACTCATCGTTTTATCGTCGAATCTTCAAATAGCAAGCTCTTGTCTACTTTTGTCGTTTTTCTCGTGAAATGCGCATTGAATGTCTTTGTAGATGGTAAAAACCTATGAAATATAAGTGATATTGCATCGAATAATATGTATGTTTAGAGCAATATCAAAATACCCCACACTAGAATGTTGCTTGTCCTCAAGCAATTACATCTTTGAACAGAATCGGAACATTACATATTTTTCCTTATTGAACATTAAGATCACACAACACACACTACACGAAATGAAACACATGCTATATGGAATAGTTTTGCACACTACATAATTTTTATTGAATCACACGCACACCACACGAAATGAAATTCTGACAACAGAAACAAACATGAAACTCGTGATTAGGGTTTAAAAAATTGGATCCTTAGGGAAAATTGGACCTTGTGAAAACGTTTTATGATTTTATAAAATGTCATGCTAGTTTTTACACTAGACACGTTTTCCGGTTTTAACCTCAAATTCCGGTTGAGGGTAACTGAAAACCGAAGTCTCAGTCGGCGATTAGCAAGCTATTCGCCCCCATGATTGTAGTATCATGGAACTTGAAGTCGAATGTCCAAAAAATGGTTTTACACAAATATAATTCATAAAATAGCATAAGTTTTAGAACAAAATTATATCGTGTCCAAATATCATCGGTGAACCATGAGTTTGCACACCTCAATTTGTTATGGCATATGTATGTTGACCACGGTCAAACATAGATGCAGTTGATCTTTACGGAGATCATCCATCTGGGGATTAGATTCATTAGTCTTAAAAGCTAATTTGCATTGTGCCCCCCCATTGTACGAAACATATCCTTCTCATGGTTAGGATAAGTCTGACCACCAAAAACCCTGTTTGATGCTGAGGTTAGGTGGATTTCCATCCGATTTTTGGGATGACTTTTCAAGATTTTTCGTCAACCTACAGCTGTTCTGGACTACATCTTCTAACATAAGTTAGCAAGTGTGTCAATTTGGAAGACTTTACTTCCTTACGGGATGGACTTGATTCATCCTCTATAACTCGTAATAGTGGAATATTCAGGTTTATACGTTCCAAAGCAATGATATCTGCAATAACTTCATAGAAACATGTGATATATGGTTCTCAACATAAGGTTTTATAAATTCTTGTTATACTTGGTTTCCTTTTATAGGTTTTAAACAAATAACTTATGCGTTTTTAATGTATTGAGACGATAATTTCGGTTTTTGACACCTATGCTTTAATCGCTCGTAGTTACCTTAAAAATTCATTTGATATATTTGTTTAAAATTTTTATAAATCTTGATAAAAATCACCAAATTATAAGTTCTCGAGAATTTATATATTCCCACCCCACACTTAAGATTATGTAATGCCCTCATTACATAAAAATCAGATAATAATGTATAAATTTGAGAGGACAAATAGTGTGAAGTATTTCGAACTTCCTTTGTTAACCCATTTGGATTTTCAAATTGTTTTACCTATGATTTTATCCAACGTTTGTATCACAATGTAATTCGATGTTTCGTTTCGTGTAATTGCATTTTCTTCTGTACCTGTCAAAACCATGTAAAAGCACACAAAAGATGGGGTTGTACTTCAATCGTACAAAACAATATTACCCCACACTAATTTCTTACTAATATATAATAAAACATAAGAAACATAAAAGTATTAAAACACACCATACAATAACGTTATTACACACCATAAAAATAAAAATGTTTAAAACAATAGAACTAGTCAAATGGGCTCCAAAATGGTCCTCCCCGTTCGCCCTCCTCCTGTTGCTGTCGCTGCCGTTGCTCGTTTAGGCGTTGTTCCTCGTAGAAACGCCTATATGCATCCTGACTCGCAGCTATGGCGGCGTTATGGTCATAGGGTGTAGGTAGAGGGTCATCGGGTGATTGCCATGGGGGATATGATGGAAAGGCTGAGGGTGCGTAAGCTTGCGGGTTAGACGCGTATAGATATGCCTGTTGGTGCGCCCACTCTAATTGATTTCCCATTCCCCTCTGATCATATCGGATGTTGGACAGCATATTATATTGATCTAGCTGGGTATGCCTAATGTCCCCTAATTGCTGAGATAAAGCAGTGTACTGATCTTCTGATCTCGCTCCCCAGTTTTGATATGAATTACGTACATCTAAACTCAATGTGTTAAACGAGTTTTGGAGCATATCGAAATCAGAAGTACCTGTATGAGACGAGCTAGCCTGATCTGTCTCTCTGCGTCTCCTCCTTGCTTCCCTCGCGGGTTCATCATCCTCCTCCATAGGTGCATGAGCAGCAACTTCCTGTTGCCTTAAACTACGTACCCCACCCCTTACACGTATAGCCTTAGCTGTCCTATACACCTCCAATCCCAAATTACGAACCGGTTGATCTATTGGTTGGATTGGAGGGTCAAATTCGTTCGGGTCGAGACCGAACCAGGATGCCAAACACGTGACATAGTGACCCCCCGACATGTCACTGGATCCTCGAGCACCCTTACCAAAATGGGCTAAAAAGTAGGCCACTCCATAGGGTATACTAATAAATGTATCCCTATCTCTAATTGCATCCAAATACCAAAGGTCAACATAATTAATCTTATCTGTATTAAGGAATGCCCTTTGGTTAATTGTGTTCGCTATAAATTTATGAATTATTCGATAGCGAACATCAGTGATCTTAAGGTATGATTCTTGGCCTGCTACATAAGTATTCTTTTGGGAAAAAGAGCGCCAGACACTCAAAGAATCATAATCTCCTGTATACCTAGCTCCTGTAAAAATATATTCCCAAAAACCTGGAGCATTCATCTCATTACCGTCATAAATCCCTAAGGCCATAGTCATGTCGCCTAGGGACATTACTCTATCTACACCACCCAATCTAAATTGTAGGAAACTAGTATCTTCGATATTTTCCGGGTGTATATTCATCCTAACGGTAGAATAAAATTCTAAACACCATTCTCTATATACAGGAGAATTTAACCTAAACAATCTCTCAAAGTCATTATAATACCTAATTTCCCCAAATTCATTCGTGAAACTTTGGGTTAAAATTTCCCTTATCGGTGTATCTAAATTGACTGGGTCTCCTAGGGGATCTCAATCAACAACGTAAACTGGAGAGATGGTTCGATTTACCAGAATGAGTAAATCCTTAACTTTTTGCACCCTTTGATGTAATTCGTTAGGAAATTGCAGGATAGGGTGTAGGTTCAAGAGTTGTTGTTCCATTTCGGGGGTAACTTGATCTTGTGCTTGTTGTTGGTTAAATGCCCTCATTCTAAATGGTCCCTGCATAACATTTTAAAAACAAGGAAATCATCCAATAGGATGTGTCAATGTTAGCAAAGAGTTTAAATTCAACAAACAAGCTTGTTTCATCACCACATGAATCAATCTATTTCAACAACATTGGAAGATTTAGTTCTATAATTCAAAATAAAGTAGAAACAAACCAAAAATCATAATTCAAAAATCAAGTTTCATATGCAAAGTTTAATTCACAAGTGAAAACACGCAATTTATCTAAGTGTATCTAATTCAACTCAATCACATTGCGTGTATTTCAACTTCTAAATAATCCTTAATAGCATTAAAGTTCATACTTGATTCATTAAAATGAACTTGCAAAAAAAAAAAATTAACAAATTTAGGCTAAAATTAAAAATCACAAAGTCAAACAATCAAAATCATGTTCAAAAGTTCTAACTACTAACAAAACACTCAAAAACAACTAATTACAACCAAAATAACACACCTCAGTATCAATCTCCTAATTTTCCCCAATTTTGTATAAACCCTAATTTTCAATAACCAATTAAACATCATTTTTTTTATGCTAATCGGGTTTATTATCCTACTAACAACATAGATATAGCATTAATCAAGCAAAATTCAACAAAAACATGCATATAAATCGGATTAAAGCTATAAAGAAAAATAATGAAAAACTTGAAGAACACTAAGTAAAATGAGTTTAAAATCCTTACCAATCTAGGCATGTTGAAAGATTGAAGAATTGGGGAAGATTGGAATTGTTAATTTAAGTTTTTGGGTGTGATTTTCGGGTTTTTGTGTTTTCTTCTCGTCCACAGCAGAAAAAATAAAATTTAGAGTGTGAAAACAGGTCTACTGCCCGATCTGTTATGTTCAGCTATTTTTTTTTGACCTTACGCGTTTCGCGTAGGTCTACGCGATTCGCGTAGGTCTACGCGATTCGCGTAAGCTTTGTATTCCACGCGTTTCGTGTAGGTCTACACGATTCGCGTATGCTTTGTCTGTATTTTTTTTTTTTTTTTAACTTATAAACAATTGATTTTAAAATATCTTTTATAGATTTATATTTGTAACGGAAATTCGGTTGTTACACCTGATCTTAATCCGTTTATAAATTTTTAATTTCAATTTATAAAATTCAATCCATTAAAAGTTAAAGTTTTTAATGTTTTTCGAAAACAAATTTAAAATAAAATAAAAACACTCTATTTTTGTGTTAAAATTATTAACATTTTTAATTTTAAGTACATGAAAAATAAAAATTACACAAATTAAAATACACTCTATTTTTTTGTATACCCCTAAATCAACTAATTTTCAAACTTAAAACTTTGTTTCCTATCGATTAGGTAGAGATAAATTCGGTCGTCAAACCTATCATTATCCACGACAAAGATTTACAAGTTATATATTTTTACGGTTATTGATAAAAAGGTATATTTTGCAATCTACTGTAGACTTTTAGAATTTAACAACAACAAAAAATTTTGTGCAATTTGAAGAATGAAAATTCAGTTGTGACACCTAAACATTTTCATTTTCAAAGAAACAAGTTAAACTCAAGGCGTTTCACCTTCAATTTAGTAGAAAGGAATTTTTTTTTTAATTTTTATTTTGTTTTCGTGGTTTACTATTTAACAGATATCTTATGAATCCAATAAGAAATTTCGTGCAATTTGAAAAACGATAATTCAGTTGCAACACTTAACATTTATCGTTTTTAATGAAAACATATTGAACTCAAGGTTCATCACTTTTAAATGGTAGGCTGTTTTAAAAGAACATACAACAAACAAAAACAAACCAAACACACCAAAACATTACACACAAAAATGCACAAACACACAATTGGCGAGAAAAAGATTTAAAGAGTGAAGCCTCGTTGGCTCGCCTCGTAGTGGAGTCGCATTATTTCGCTCCCCATTGCTTCGTAGGCGTAACCTCGCTGGTTTAAGAGGTTTTCTTCTGCACATTTTAAAGGCCCTTCTCGGCATAAGGTTACGTACTCGTAATTAGAGTCCGTTTGGTTCTTTGGGCAATCTCCGGAGTGAGTCGGTTTTCCACATTTCACACATTTACCCAAATGACGTGCTCTACGCCTTTTAGCTGATTTAGATTTTCCTCTTGCATAGTTTGTCTCATTTAGTTTCTGTCTTTCTTCTTTCCTCGCCTTATCGCATCTTTTCTTAATATCTAACACCACATCCCTCGGTAAAATCTTATCGCACTTTAAAATGAAATGGTTGTAGATATACTGACTGCGCATCTTGAAATTACACAATAAAAACAAAAAGAAATTAAAAAGGTAGAATGGAGGGAGAAGACTAGTTCTTTAGGGTCTGCTAGGGAAAGACCAATCTAACCCCACTCTTAAAGATAAGAATAAAAATCGAGAATGGAGTTTAAAACCTTAGAGTTACCCTGAATTTATTTGTCTTTAGGGTAGAAGGTGATTTCGTCTCTTTTCGTAGTATTGATTTCTTCAAAGTATAACTTGAGTCTGTGTCCGTTCACTTTGAAAGTTCCACCGTCTTTACCATACAACTCTGCATATCCAGATGGAAAAACCTGTTTTATTATATATGGCCCATTCCATCGGGATCTAAGTTTACCAGGTGAAAACTTGAAACGTGATTGGAATACCAATACTTTATCCCCTTGTTCAAATTCTTTCTTTTTTAATCGTGCATCGTGCCATACTTTAGTTTTTTCTTTATATGTTTTAGAATTTTCGTAGGCTTGTAATCTTAATTCATCTAGTTCGTTAAGTTGTGATAACCTATTTTCTCCGGCTTGTACAAGGTCGGTATTACATTCTCTCATAGCCCAGTACGCCTTGTGTTCAACTTCAACAGGTAGATGACACGCTTTACTGTATACAAGTCTAAATGGTGTGGTACCTATTGGTGTTTTATACGCAGTCCTAAAAGCCCACAACGCATCATCTAACTTGCGTTGCCAGATTTTAGGGTTGTTATTAACCGTCTTCTCAAGTATGCGTTTTAAGGCACGATTCGTGTTCTCCACTTGACCACTTGTTTGCGGGTGGTACGGAGTAGAGAAACGATGAGTTACGCCATACTTCTTCAACACCTTTTCAAGAAGGTTGTTGGTAAAATGTGTTCCTCGGTCGGATATGAGTGCTTTTGGGATTTCAAAGCGTGAGAAGAGATTTTTCAAGAAGTTTACCACCACCCTAGCATCATTTGTAGGCAAAGCTTTTGCTTCAGCCCACTTGGATACATAGTCAACGGCTACTAGTATGTACTTGCACTTATGTGAACTTGGAAAGGGTCCCATGAAATCGATTCCCCAAATGTCAAAGATTTCACAAACTTGGATGCCGGTTTGAGGCATCTCATCCTTTTTCGTGATGTTACCCGTTCGTTGGCATGCGTTACAAGTCCGAACGAAATCATGGGCATCTTTAAAGATCGTGGGCCAATAAAAGCCCGATTCAAGGATTTTTCTTGCAGTGTGGTTTGGTCCGAAATGACCGCCGGTTGGCCCTTGATGGCAATGCTCAAGAATTTGTTGAGCTTCTTGTCCGTACACACAACGGCGAATTATTTGATCCGCACCAACACGAAATAGGTCTGGGTATTCCCAGAAATAAGACTTTAAATCCGCAAAGAATTTCTTCTTTTGCTGATAAGTAAGTCCTTTTTGTAGAATGCCTGAAGCAAGATAGTTTGCAAAATGGGCAAACCATGGGATTTCAGATTCTTTTTCAACCCTCATTAGAGATTCGTCAGGAAATGTGTCCTTGATGATTGTGTCATCAAGTTTATCTAATTCGGGGTTTTCAAGTCAGGATAAATGATCGGCAGCTAGATTCTCAGCTCCTTTCTTGTCACGTATCTCAATGTCAAATTCTTGAAGTAAAAGAACCCAACGTATGAGACGATGTTTTGCATCTAGTTTCGAGAATAAATACCTAAGTGCCGAATGGTCCGTGTAAACAATGGTCTTGGACAACACCAAATATGACCGAAATTTATCAAATGCATAAACAACCGCTAGGAGTTCTTTTTCCGTGGTGGTATAATTAATTTGGGCTCCCGTTAGAGTTTTACTTGCATAATAAATCGGAAGAAAATGATTATCGGGACGTTGTCCTAAAACAGCTCCTAAAGCATAGTCGCTTGCGTCACACATTAGCTCAAATGGCATACTCCAATCTGGAGATACCATAATGGGAGCTTGTGTGAGTTTTGACTTTAAAATCGAGAATGCATTCTCGCAATTAGTGTCAAAGTCAAATGGAGCATCCTTTTCAAGAAGCTTGGTCAATGGGCGGGCGATTTTAGAAAAATCTTTGATAAATCGCCTATAGAATCCTGCGTGACCAAGAAAGCTTCTAATTGCTTTAACATTTGATGGTTTAGGTAGCTTAGAGATAACTTCAATTTTAGCTTTATCTACCTCTATTCCCGCACGAGATATTTTGTGACCAAGTACAATGCCCTCCTTCACCATGAAGTGGCATTTTTCCCAATTTAGGACCAAGTTTGCTTTCTCACATCGGATAAGCATACATTCTAGATTGAAAAGACACGATTCAAAGGAGTCTCCAAACACGGAAAAGTCATCCATGAAGACTTCCATACAATCCTCTACCATATCATCAAAGATTGCCATCATGCACCTTTGAAAGGTTCCGGGTGCATTGCATAAACCAAACGGCATGCGGCGATAGGCAAAGGTACCGAAAGGACAAGTGAATGTGGTCTTTTCTTGGTCGTTGGGATCAATTGGAATTTGGAAGTAACCGGAGAAACCGTCTAAAAAGCAATAATATTCTTTTCCCGCTAATCGTTCAAGCATTTGATCAATAAAAGGTTACGGGAAATGATCCTTTCTAGTGGCATCATTTAGACGTCTGTAATCAATACAGACTCTCCAGCCGATAACTGTTCTAGTTGGGACGAGTTCGTCCTTTTCATTTAATATAACGGTTGTACCCCCCTTTTTGGGTACTACTTGTACTGGACTAACCCATGGACTATCGGAGATGGGGTAGATTAACCCGGCGTCAAGAAGCTTGACGACCTCCTTTTTAACAACCTCTTTCATGTTGGGATTTAGCCTGCGTTGTCTTTGTACTACGGGTTTGTAGTCATTCTCAAGGAGAATTTTATGTGTACAATAAGACGGGTTTATTCCCGGAATGTCAGTTGTTTTCCAGGCTATAGCCTTTTTATGGGTTTTTAATACAGAAATTAGCTTATCCTTCTCATTATCTGAAAGATGTGAAGCAATAATTACTGGTAATTTAGATGTACCTTCGAGATAAGCATACTCCAAGTGTTTGGGTAGCTCTTTAAGCTCTAGTACGGGTGGTTCTTCTAAGGAATTTTTTATACGAAATCTATCTTCATTTTTGATTTCCTCAAACGATTCCTCTTCCATGGGAATTTCTTCTATTATGGTCTCGTCATCCGTGACCACCTTCATCAACTCATCAAAATCTTTATCAATATTGAAGTATTCATTCTCACTTACCGGGGCTAACCCCGGGATATCAATTTCAAGTAGCTCCTTCAATTCATTCTCGACACAAAGATCTATAACATCAATTTGAAAACAAGAGTCATCGGTAGAAGTGGGTCTTTTCATGGCTTTGTCAATGTGACAAATTATTCTCTCGTTTCCCACACCTAGACTCAATTGTTCTTTTTGGACATTAATGATAGCATCTGCAGTGTTTAGGAAAGGACGTCCTAAAATGATAGGAACTTTTGTGTCCTCTTGCATTTCTAGAATAACAAAGTCGACGGGAAAGATAAGTGAGCCAACTTTTACAAGTATATCCTCGGCTATACCTATGGGAGTATCAAATGATTGGTTTGCTAATCGAATACCCATTCGGGTTGGTTTTAAGTCTCCTAAGTCAAGTTTTAAATATAACGAGTAAGGCATTAAGTTAACACTTGCACCTAGGTCGGCTAGTGCATCGTAAACCACCGAATCACCCATCATACATGGTATGATAAAACTACCAGGGTCTCCTAATTTTGGAGGTACATTTTGTTTCTTTAAGATGGCCGAACATTCCTCATGGAGGAATGTGGCAGAAACGTCGTGGTATTTACCCTTCGAGGATATGAGATCCTTTAAAAACTTCCCGTAATTGGGCATATCCCTAAGAACCTCCGCGAGTGGCATGTTAATGCTAATTTGCTTAATCATGTCCACAAATTTCTCATATCGCCTTGCGAGTCTGTCCTTTTTTAATGCTTTTGGGTATGGAATAGGTTCCTTATGCACCTTTACTGTTGGTTCTTCACTTTTCTTTGGTATGACCTCAGGTGGATCATCTTTCTCTTGTTCTTTGTCAACTTGCTCACTTTCATCAACTGGATTTTGTAAAACAGAAGGACATAAAGGAACTTCCGGGGACTTAAGAGTCTCCAGTTTAGTAGTTAAACCACTTCTAGTAGTTATAGCATTTACATGCTCGTTCCTTGTTTGGGGGTTGTTGGGATTCACTTGAGTATTTGAGGGGAGAGTACCTGGTGGTCTCTCTGATAGTAACTGTGATATCCTTCCAACATTCCTTTCTAAGTTTTGTATTGTGGCTTGTTGATTTCGGATTTGCTGAGTTTGGAGCTCTGCATTTTGCTCGTGCTTAACCATAAAATCTCTTAAGAGATCTTCTAAACCAGATTTCCTCTCAGGTTGAGGTTGCATAATTGCTAATGGTTGTGGTTGCATAAGTGCTAGTGGTTGTGGCTGATTATGTTGGAAATTATTTTGATAATTTCGTTGAGGTTGATTTCGGTTATTATAACCTGGTGGCGGATTTCTTTGATTTTGATTTGGGAAATTCCGGTTATTTTGGTAACCTGGATTTCCTCCTTGATAGTTATTATTATTTTGATAGTTATTATTATTTGATCCTGAAGGTCCTCCTACTTGATAGCTGTTTATAGGAGGATATTTTCGGTTGTTTGCTTCTATAGCTGGAAAATCACTGAAGTTCATTTCACCTTTTCGTAAGTAACCTAAGAAATTTGCTTGTTCTTCCATTGTACTTTGATCACAATCTCTAGTAAGATGGGGACCTTGGCACAGTTCACATCCTACTCTGATAGCATGCATTTCCTTGGTTACTTTCTCGATTTGCCTTGCTTGATTTGCTATTTGAACTTTTAAAGAAGCAATTTCATCATTGCTTTCAATACTAGCAACATTTGATGATCTAGAAAATTCTATTTCTTGATGCCAATTATGAGAATGGGAAGCTAAATCAGCAATGATTGTGTGAGCGTCTTCAGGTGTTTTCTTCATGATCGAACCTCCGGCTGCAACATCTATATCTTTTCTAGTTGCCACATTGACTCCTTTATAGAATATTTGGACCTTTTGGAATGTATTCAACCCGTGTTGAGGACATATTCGAAGCATTTTATTGAATCGGGTCCAAGCTTCATAAAGAGTTTCATTAGGCTTTTGTTTAAAGTGATTTATGTCACTTTGTAATTTTGCTACTTTTGAAGCAGGAAAGAATTCTGACAAAAATTTATCCATCATATCATTCCAGTTTTCAATATAACCTTCTGGTAATGAGTCTAGCCAATCTCTTGCATCATCTTTTAAGGACCATGGAAAGATTTTTAAACATGCAACTTCATCGGTGACATCTTTGATTTTGAAAAGCTTGCAAATGCTTACAAACTTACGAAGATGCTCGTTAGCATCCTCATTTGGGGCTCCACCGAATTGACATGTATTAGTTACCATGTGTAAAAATTGACCTTTTATTTCAAAGCCATCACTCATCGTGGGTTGGATGATTGCGTGGCCTTGACCTTTTCTTGTGGCCTTCATTAATGCTTCCATCGTTTGATTTGTATCAGCCATTTCTTCTTCTTCTTTAATAATCGGCTCTATGATTGGTTGAATTATTGGTTCAGAGTCGGATTCTAAGAAAAGTGACTCTAAATTTTTAGCAAGAGATTCTACTTCTTGAGCTCTTAAGCGTTCGTGGAATTTTCTTTCGGGTTCAGGATGTGAAGGAGTTAATTCAGCGTTGGAGGAACGTAAGTTCATACATTAATTTCTATTATGAGATCACTTCACTAAAGGTTTATCTAGGGTTACCTATTTGTTTCTCTTTTTTAGTGTTTTTTCGGTGTTTTAAAATTACTAGTACTTCCTTTTTTTTTTTTTTTTTTTTTTGAGGTTCCGGATTAAGTTTAACGAGTTTAGGATTGAACGGATCATACAATTTGGGAAATTGTACAAAGAATTAAAGGATTTATTCAAAAACTTTGAACTTTCTTGGAAATGAATTTCCTCGAGAGTATCGAATAACATAAAAACAATGATAAAAACCCTTAAACAAACAGATTTTCCTTCTAATTTTGCCCACGTTTCGAATAGCCAAAAGATGCAGCAGAGGGGCAGGATCCTTCTATTGACCAATAAAATTGGTGATCCAACAACCCGGTCCACGTACAAATCCAACTACTACTACGAATCAGAAAAATTATCTATTTATTTAACTGCCAACCTCCCCGGCAGCGGCGCCAAAAAGTTGATGTGCTGGATCGTAACCTTTATTTATGAACGAATTTGAGTTGTTTTGTTACACGAATTGATTTATATGTGGTATTTTATTGATTTTAGTTTGATTTCCACACACATATAGGCAACTAGTCCTATCCGTGTAGTTTAGTTTGTCGGTAAATCCGATTCGTTCCACAGGGAGATGGAGTGTTTAATGGTTTTTAATAGTCTTTGATGTCAAACTTAATTAAAGGAGGTTTTGGATTAGGAATTTATAATATAACAGTAAAAGAAAATAACTTAACTAATTTACTTCATAAATAAAATTACAAGATTACAATAAATAACTTAAAAAGGAACTAAATGAAATTATGATGCATTAATTATATTACTAGATGGTAATTAGTAAAATAGTAATTTTTAATAAAACTATATGTTTAGAATTTTGTTTTGAGTAATTATAATATAAACTTATTTAAATTAACTAAATGACAAGTTTTAATTATATTAATATAAATTATTAGGAATAGTAATTTAACTAATTACAAACTAATTATAAGTTATAAACTTTTAATTAACACTAATTATAAGGTTAAAACATGTATTAAGGTATTTTATAATAACTAATATTAATTATATAGTAATAACCTAAATATAAATAATTAAATAATTAAAACCCTAATTTTACCCTAACTGGTACTGTAGTCGCGTTATTACCTTACGCGTTTCGCGTATTTATACGCGTATCGCGTATAATTTAAAACCTACGCGAATTGTGTGATTCTGATCGTACAGTTTGATTTACAGGCATACGCGTTTCGCGTATACCATACACGATTCGCGTATGACTTATACGATGTGACAAACAGTCTGGTACGAATTTTAAGTATTTTTATGTAATTTTTTATATTTTATAATAATAATTCGTAAATAATAATAATAATACATTTACAAGAAATAATAATGGGATAAATGGGAGTGTTTACTTAAATGTGTCACCCCTAGGTCCATGGATTGTTTTGAGTTTACGCCCTATTTAAAATGTTTTAGTAATAAACTTTATATTTTTCTTTCGAATAAATATAAGGTTAAGACTAACTAAATAAAATCTAATTTTCATCGGATTCTTTTTAGATAGCTACTATTCCTTAAGTATTTAAATTGAGACCTAGCCTAGTTTTGACTTTCGCCAATACCCAAATCGTAACGGTTTCCCTTTTTACAATTTCACTGTCATATAATTATTGATATTACCCAAACCACCGAAGTTTATTTCTAAATTGGTGTTAATAACTTATCCATAAATTCGTCTAGATCATTTTTAATGTTGAAGCTTAATTTATGTAAATAAAAACAACTTTCGTTATTTAAATTTAATAAATTAAGTGGCAAGGGTTAAATACCTAATTACATAAAAATGGTTCTTTTAACTAGGCTCAATATTAAAAATACTAAAGTTACATTTTTAACTTTTACAAATGGTAACAATCCATTTCACTAGGGGCTCTACATTTAAGCAAACACTAGGGAAATTTAGCTATTCATTACACTAGGGTAAACATAAAAATATAGATATGCAAACATAATAACAACGCTAATTTTAACAGAGTAAACTTACTAAAATATCTTCACTTTCATTAACTTCAAACGGTAGGAAAATTACAATAATAACACCCCTTTCACGCGTACAAATACACCCTTAATCACGAACAATACCCCCTAAATATTTGAAACTAATTTTACAGAGTAATAAAATGACAGTAGTATTTATGTATAGTAATTGATATGTATAAACTTGTGTTGTATTCTCTTTTTATTTTGTGTTGATAGTACTCCGTATTTATCATTGAATCTTGAAGTAGTAATTGAGTCAAAAAGCTCCACTTGCTGTAGCACTTAGACAAAAGAATTGTTTTAAAAACATAAAAGTAGCCGCCCCCTTCTGGAAACTGGAACAGTAATCTGGCCTAACATTACGCGTTTCGTGTATGGCTACACGATTCGCGTATGACCAAAAGGCTACACGTTTCGTGTAGTGTTACACGATTCGTGTAAGACCAATCGACAGTTTTCTTCATTTTTTCCTTTTTGTTTATTCTTTGTTGATCCCTTATTGATATATACCATTTTGGACGACTTGTGTAACCTTTTTCTTCAGTCTTCTTTGTTCTTGAATTCGGATAAACGTTTTTTTTCGATATATATTTGATTTAAACTCATCGTTTTATCGTCGAATCTTCAAATAGCAAGCTCTTGTCTACTTTTGTCGTTTTTCTCGTGAAATGCGCATTGAATGTCTTTGTAGATGGTAAAAACCTATGAAATATAAGTGATATTGCGTCGAATAATATGTATGTTTAGAGCAATATCATTAACGTTTATATATGATAAAATATACTTTTATATATCTTAAGTAGTAAAATTTATAAAGTTCACTTAATATCGTAAAACTATAGTGGTAAGTATTATTAATGTAATTATATTACGCGTGGTGAAAAATATCTTTGTATCCCCTATTTATTTGATAAAATAATATTGATCATAATAATAATAAGTAAAAGTTGTATTATTTTGTAATAATAATTATTATTATTCTATAAAAAAATAACAATATTTATATTTACTAAAAATGTTATTATGATAAAATGATAATACTAACATAATAGTAATAATGATATTTTATAATAACAATGATATTTCTATTAAAATAATAACGACGATAGTAATAATAATCATTTTAACAATAATACTAAAATTCAGTTGACTATAACTTCAAATCCGTTCATCGAAACCATTCGATATCTAAATGAAAAGTTCTTAATTTTTCGCTAGTTTTCCAATGACATGCATATCATATACCCTATCTCAGTAGCATATGTATCTAATTCAAGATTCAACAAACCTATCTAAGGACAATATCGAATGTACAAGCATGCATAATCCTATATACTCGAGCACTAGTTAGGGATACACTATTGATATATAAAAGTTAAGTTATGAGTGCTCACTTATCAATATTGAGATTCAATATTGCAGGAAAGTACGTAGACGCAACGGAGATGATAAACACTAGATTGACCTCACGAGCATACCCATGAACCATACCCATCACCTCCATAGCTATAACCCATAATTTCCTTAGCTTCGACTCATTAAAAAAACTATTTTGAAATCACTCGGACATCACTCCGTCGTAATATTTTATGTATACTAATAATATCTTGAAATAATACAGAGCAAATATATATATATATATATATATATATATATATATATATATATATATATATATATATATATATATATATAAAAATCGATTGAGAGAGTTTAGAGAAATATATTTTCAAGTTTCTATGAAATAATGAAACCTATTGAATTCTATTTATAATAGATTTTTGAATTATTAAAGTGAATTATTAAAGTATGAATTATTAAAGTGAATTATTAAAGTATGAATTATTAAAGTGAATTATTAAAGTATGAATTATTAAAGTGAATTATTAAAGTATGAATTATTAAAGTGAATTATTAAAGTATGAATTATTAAAGTGAATTATTAAAGTTAAAGTAAAGTAAAAGTAAAGTAAAGGTAAAGTTAAAGTATAGTAAAAGTATAAAAACTATGTATGTATAATACGCGTATAAATATATATAATATTAATTTAAATCGTTATATATATTTAATGAAATAAAATATAAATATCGTTATATTTATTATACTGGTTAAGTAATGAGTTGTCAAAAGTGATTCTAGATATTTATAAAAGTTATATACGTTTTAATAATAAAGTTCTTTTTAAACTGAAAACGTTTTTGTACGTTTGAAAATAGATTAATAGAATATTATGGAAACCAATTCTCCACTAGCTTTTGTCTAACTTTCGTAAATGACACTTTTTATTTTTATTTATAAATAGCTTTACAAATTATTCCGAATATCGTTAAGAGGAATAGATTTTCTCAAATCATAGTAGACCTCTCAACAGAGACTTGTAATCATAATTCAATGTTTTTGATAATTCAATCATTTAATATATATATTTTTTTAATTTTGTCGATAATCATATTGAAATAAATACATTCATATAAAGCATTATACATTTAAATACTTTGTTAACATTTTCAATTTATAACATATACACATATACATACATATTCATATATGTTCATTTAATGGTTCGTGAATCATTGGAATTTGGTCGAGGTTTAAATGAATGTATAAAAATAGTTTAAAATCCTTGAGATTTAACTTAACAAACATTGCTTATCGTGTCAGAATAATATAAAGATAAAGTTTAAATTTAGTCGGAAATTTCCGGGTCGTCACAACGTACGAAAGACGATTCACAGAATTGTGCGTATTGTGTCCGGGAGTATTCGAAGATGAGGAAGAGAAGATCGACGCGTTTGTGAAAGGATTACCGGAAAGAATCCAAGAAGATATAAGTTCACACGAGCCCGCCTCCATACAACAGGCATGTAGAATGGCTCACAAACTAGTGAACCAGATTGAAGAAAGAATTAAAGAACAGACTACTGAAGAGGCCAATGTGAAGCAAGTCAAAAGAAAGTGGGAGGGAAACGGTGATAAGAATCACCAATACAACAACAACAGCAATTACAACAATAATCGCAACAATTATCCCAACAATCGCAACATCAATCGCAACTACAACAAACGGCCCAACAACAACAACAACAACAACAACAGCAACTACAACAATCATCCCAACAACAATAATAACCGCAACAACAACAACAATCAGAAGCAGCTATGCCAAAGGTGTGAAAAGTATCACTCGGAGTTCTGCACCAAATTTTGCAACAAGTGTAAAAGAAATGGTCATAGCGCGGCGAAGTGTGAGGTCTACGGACCAGGGGTTAATAGAACGAAAGGAACAAATGGTGTCGGAACGAGTAATGGCGGAGCAAGTAGTGTCGGAGCAAGTTATGCCAATGTAGTTTGTTATAAATGTGGAAAACCGGGCCACATTATTAGAAATTGCCCAAACCAGGAGAACACGAATGGACAAGGCTGCGGAAGAGGTTTCAATATTAATGCGGCAGAGGCACAGGAAGACCCGGAGCTTGTTACGGGTACGTTTCTTATTGACAATAAATCTGCTTACGTTTTATTTGATTCGGGTGCGGATAGAAGCTATATGAGTAGAGATTTTTGTGCTAAATTAAGTTGTCCATTGACGCCTTTGGATAGTAAATTTTTACTCGAATTAGCAAATGGTAAATTAATTTCAGCAGATAATATATGTCAGAATCGAGAAATTAAACTGGTTAGCGAAACATTTAAGATTGACTTGATACCAGTAGAGTTAGGGAGTTTTGATGTGATAATCGGTATGGACTGGTTGAAAGAAGTGAAAGCAGAGATCGTTTGTTACAAAAATGCAATTCGCATTATACGAGAAAAAGGAAAACCCTTAATGGTGTACGGAGAAAAGGGCAACACGAAGCTACATCTTATTAGTAATTTGAAGGCACAAAAACTAATAAGAAAAGGTTGCTATGCTGTTCTAGCACACGTCGAGAAAGTACAAACTGAAGAAAAGAGCATCAATGAGGTTCCCGTCGCAAAAGAATTTCCCGATGTATTTTCGAAAGAATTACCGGGATTACCCCCACATCGATCCGTTAAATTTCAAATAGATCTTGTACCAGGAGCTGCACCAATAGCTCGTGCTCCTTACAGACTCGCACCCAACGAGATGAAAGAACTGCAAAGCCAATTACAAGAACTTTTAGAGCGTGGTTTCATTCGACCAAGCACATCACCGTGGGGAGCTCCTGTTTTGTTTGTCAAGAAGAAAGATGGTACATTCAGGTTGTGTATCGACTACCGAGAGTTGAACAAACTTACCATCAAGAACCGCTACCCACTACCGAGAATCGACGACTTATTTGATCAACTACAATGAAATGTCCCGTTCTTATTGATTAAAAACGTTCCATATTAATTGATTTCGTTGCGAGGTTTTGACTTCTATATGAGACGTTTTTCAAAGACTGCATTCATTTTTAAAACAAACCATAACCTTTATTTCATAAATAAAGGTTTAAAAAGCTTTACGTAGATTATCAAATAATGATAATCTAAAATATCCTGTTTACACACGACCATTACATAATGGTTTACAATACAAATATGTTACATCGAAATCAGTTTCTTGAATGCAGTTTTTACACAATATCATACAAACATGGACTCCAAATCTTGTCCTTATTTTAGTATGCAATAGCGGAAGCTCTTAGTATTCACCTGAGAATAAACATGCTTTAAACGTCAACAAAAATGTTGGTGAGTTATAGGTTTAACCTATATATATCAAATCGTAACAATAGACCACAAGATTTCATATTTCAATACACATCCCATACATAGAGATAAAAATCATTCATATGGTGAACACCTGGTAACCGACATTAACAAGATGCATATATATAAGAATATCCCCATCATTCCGGGACACCCTTCGGATATGATATAAATTTCGAAGTACTAAAGCATCCGGTACTTTGGATGGGGTTTGTTAGGCCCAATAGATCTATCTTTAGGATTCGCGTCAATTAGGGTGTATGTTCCCTAATTCTTAGATTACCAGACTTAATAAAAAGGGGCATATTCGATTTCGATAATTCAACCATAGAATGTAGTTTCACGTACTTGTGTCTATTTTGTAAATCATTTATAAAACCTGCATGTATTCTCATCCTAAAAATATTAGATTTTAAAAGTGGGACTATAACTCACTTTCACAGATTTTTACTTCGTCGAGAAGTAAGACTTGGCCACTGTTGATTCACGAACCTATAACAATATATACATATATATTAAATTATGTTCAAAATATATTTACAACACTTTTAATATATTTTGATGTTTTAAGTTTATTAAGTCAGCTGTCCTCGTTAGTAACCTACAACTAGTTGTCCACAGTTAGATGTACAGAAATAAATCGATAAATATTATCTTGAATCAATCCACGACCCAGTGTATACGTATCTCAGTATTGATCACAACTCAAACTATATATATTTTGGAATCAACCTCAACCCTGTATAGCTAACTCCAACATTCACATATAGAGTGTCTATGGTTGTTCCGAAATATATATAGATGTGTCGACATGATAGGTCGAAACATTGTATACGTGTCTATGGTATCTCAAGATTACATAATATACAATACAAGTTGATTAAGTTATGGTTGGAATAGATTTGTTACCAATTTTCACGTAGCTAAAATGAGAAAAATTATCCAATCTTGTTTTACCCATAACTTCTTCATTTTAAATCCGTTTTGAGTGAATCAAATTGCTATGGTTTCATATTGAACTATATTTTATGAATCTAAAAAGAAAAAGTATAGGTTTATAGTCAGAAAAATAAGTTACAAGTTATTTTTGTAAAGGTAGTTATTTCAGTCGAAAGAACGATGTCTAGATGACCATTTTAGAAAACATACTTCCACTTTGAGTTTAACCATAATTTTTGGATATAGTTTCATGTTCATAATAAAAATAATTTTCTCAGAATAACAACTTTTAAATCAAAGTTTATCATAGTTTTTAATTAACTAACCCAAAACAGCCCGCGGTGTTACTACGACGGCGTAAATCCGGTTTTACGGTGTTTTTCGTGTTTCTAGGTTTTAAATCATTAAGTTAGCATATCATATAGATATAGAACATGTGTTTAGTTAATTTTAAAAGTCAAGTTAGAAGGATTAACTTTTGTTTGCGAACAAGTTTAGAATTAACTAAACTATGTTCTAGTGATTACGAGTTTAAACCTTCGAATAAGATAGTTTTATATATATGAATCGAATGATGTTATGAACATCATTACTACCTCAAGTTTAGTAGGTAAACCTACTGGAAGTGACAAGAAATGATCTAGCTTCAAAGGATCTTGGATGGCTTGAAAGTTCTTGAAGTAGGATCATGACACAAAAACAAGTTCAAGTAAGATTTTTACTCGAATTAAGATAGTTTATAGTTATAGAAATTGAATCAAAGTTTGAATATGAATATTACCTTGAATAAGAAAGATAACCTACTGTATATAACAAAGGTTTCTTGATCTTAGATGATTACTTGGAATGGATTAGAAAGCTTGGAAGTAAATTAGTAAACTTGAAGGGATTTTTGAAGTGTTCTTGAAGTGTTCTTCCTATGATGATTATAGCTTGATGCTTGAAGTGATTTTTGATGAAGATGATGATTAACTACTGGAAAAATACGTTCATAATAGTGTGTGTGTGTTGAGAGAGAATTAGAAAGAGAATTGGAAGTGAAATGGAGTGAATGATGAGTGGTAATTGGTGAGTGGTGAGTGGGGTTAAAAGGAGTTCTAGTTAGTTGACTAGCTCATGGTAGAAGTTAAAATTGATTAGTCATACATGACATAATCAAGAGTGGAATCCCATGCTAGTTCCTATTGGTATATACTCATAGTAAGTACGTTTTGAAGCTGTGTATAATACGGGTAAGAATACGACTAGAATTCTTGATGAAAGAAAAGAATGGAAAAGTAACTGTAACCATTTTCATTAAGTATGAGTGTTTTGATATATGTCTTGAAGTCTTCCAAAAGTATTTTAATACATCTAAATACACTACATGTATATACATTTTAACTGAGTCGTTAAGTCATCGTTAGTCGTTACATGTAAGTGTTGTTTTGAAACCTTTAAGTTAACGATCTCAATTAATGTTGTTAACTCATTGTTTATTATATCTAATGAGATGTTAAATTATTATATTATCATGATATTATGATATATTAATATATCTTAATATGATATATATACATTTAAATGTCGTTACAACGATAATCGTTACATATATGTCTCGTTTTGAAATCCCTAAGTTAGTAGTCTTGTTTATATGTATATAACTCATTGTTAATATACTTATAGAGATACTTACTTATCATAATCTCATGTTAACCATATGTATATCCATATATATATCGTCATGTCATTTTTACAAGTTTTAACGTTCGTGAATCGCCGGTCAACTTGGGTGGTCAATTGTCTATATGAAACATATTTCAATTAATCAAGTCTTAACAAGTTTGATTGCTTAACATGTTGGAAATATTTAATCATGTAAATATCAATCTCAATTAATATATATAAACATGGAAAAGTTCGGGTCACTACAGTACCTACCCGTTAAATAAATTTCGTCCCGAAATTTTAAGCTGTTGAAGGTGTTGACGAATCTTCTGGAAATAGATGCGGGTATTTCTTCTTCATCTGATCTTCACGCTCCCAGGTGAACTCAGGTCCTCTACGAGCATTCCATCGAACCTTAACAATTGGTATCTTGTTTTGCTTAAGTCTTTTAACCTCACGATCTATTATTTCGACGGGTTCTTCGATGAATTGGAGTTTTTCGTTGATTTGGATTTCATCTAACGGAATAGTGAGATCTTCTTTAGCAAAACATTTCTTCAAATTCGAGACGTGGAAAGTGTTATGTACAGCCGCGAGTTGTTGAGGTAACTCAAGTTGGTAAGCTACTGGTCCGACACGATCAATAATCTTGAATGGTCCAATATACCTTGGATTTAATTTACCTCGTTTACCAAATCGAACAACGCCTTTCCAAGGTGCAACTTTAAGCATGACCATCTCTCCAATTTCAAATTCTATATCTTTTCTTTTAATGTCAGCGTAGCTCTTTTGTCGACTTTGGGCGGTTTTCAACCGTTGTTGAATTTGGATGATCTTCTCGGTAGTTTCTTGTATAATCTCCGGACCCGTAATCTGTCTATCCCCCACTTCACTCTAACAAATCGGAGACCTGCACTTTCTACCATAAAGTGCTTCAAACGGCGCCATCTCAATGCTTGAATGGTAGCTGTTGTTGTAGGAAAATTCTGCTAATGGTAGGTGTCGATCCCAACTGTTTCCGAAATCAATAACACATGGTCGTAGCATGTCTTCAAGCGTTTGTATCGTCCTTTCGCTCTGCCCATCAGTTTGTGGATGATAGGCAGTACTCATGTCTAGACGAGTTCCTAATGCTTGCTGTAATGTCTGCCAGAATCTTGAAATAAATCTGCCATCCCTATCAGAGATAATAGAGATTGGTATTCCATGTCTGGAGACGACTTCCTTCAAATACAGTCGTGCTAACTTCTCCATCTTGTCATCTTCTCTTATTGGCAGGAAATGTGCTGATTTGGTGAGACGATCAACTATTACCCAAATAGTATCAAAACCACTTGCAGTCCTTGGCAATTTAGTGATGAAATCCATGGTAATGTTTTCCCATTTCCATTCCGGGATTTCGGGTTGTTGAAGTAGACCTGATGGTTTCTGATGCTCAGCTTTGACCTTAGAACACGTCAAACATTCTCCTACGTATTTAGCAACATCGACTTTCATACCCGGCCACCAAAAATATTTCCTGAGATCCTTGTACATCTTCCCCGTTCCAGGATGTATTGAGTATCTGGTTTTATGAGCTTCTCTAAGTACCATTTCTCTCATATCTCCAAATTTTGGTACCCAAATCCTTTCAGCCCTATACCGGGTTCCGTCTTCCCGAATATTAAGATGTTTCTCCGATCCTTTGGGTATTTCATCCTTTAAATTTCCCTCTTTTAAAACTCCTTGTTGCGCCTCCTTTATTTGAGTAGTAAGGTTATTATGAATCATTATATTCATAGATTTTACTCGAATGGGTTCTCTGTCCTTCCTGCTCAAGGCATCAGCTACCACATTTGCCTTCCCCGGGTGGTAACGAATCTCAAAGTCGTAATCATTCAATAATTCAATCCACCTACGCTGCCTCATATTCAGTTGTTTCTGATTAAATATGTGTTGAAGACTTTTGTGGTCGGTATATATAATACTTTTGACCCCATATAAGTAGCGCCTCCAAGTCTTTAATGCAAAAACAACCGCGCCTAATTCCAAATCATGCGTCGTATAATTTTGTTCGTGAATCTTCAATTGTCTAGACGCATAAGCAATCACCTTCGTTCGTTGCATTAATACACAACCGAGACCTTGCTTTGATGCGTCACAATAAATCACAAAATCATCATTCCCTTCAGACAATGACAATATAGGTGCCGTAGTTAGCTTTTTCTTCAATAACTGAAACGCTTTCTCTTGTTCATCATTCCATTCAAATTTCTTCCCTTTATGCGTTAATGCAGTCAAGGGTTTTGCTATTCTGGAAAAGTCTTGGATGAACCTTCTGTAGTAACCAGCTAGTCCTAAAAACTGGCGTATGTGTTTCGGAGTTTTCGGGGTTTCCCACTTTTCAACAGTTTCTATCTTTGCCGGATCTACCTTAATACCTTCTTTGTTCACTATGTGACCGAGGAATTGAACTTCTTCCAACCAAAATGCACACTTTGAAAACTTAGCGTACAATTCTTCCTTCCTCAATACTTCTAACACCTTTCTCAAATGTTCACCGTGTTCTTGGTCATTCTTTGAGTAAATAAGTATGTTATCAATGAAAACAATGACAAACTTGTCAAGGTATGGTCCACACACTCGGTTCATAAGGTCCATGAACACAGCTGGTGCATTAGTTAAACCAAACGGCATGACCATAAACTCGTAATGACCGTAACGTGTTCTGAAAGCAGTCTTTGGAATATCATCTTCTTTCACCCGCATTTGATGATACCCGGAACGTAAGTCAATCTTTGAATAAACAGAAGAGCCTTGTAGTTGATCAAATAAGTCATCGATTCTCGGTAGTGGGTAGCGGTTCTTGATGGTAAGTTTGTTCAACTCTCGGTAGTCGATACACAACCTGAATGTACCATCTTTCTTCTTGACAAACAAAACAGGAGCTCCCCATGGTGATGTGCTTGGTCGAATGAAACCACGCTCTAAAAGTTCTTGTAATTGGCTTTGCAGTTCTTTCATCTCGCTGGGTGCGAGTCTGTAAGGAGCACGAGCTATTGGTGCAGCTCCTGGTACAAGATCTATTTGAAATTCAACGGATCGATGTGGGGGTATTCCCGGTAATTCTTTCGGAAATACATCGGGAAATTCATTTGCGACGGGAACATCATTGATGCTCTTTTCTTCAGTTTGTACTTTCTCGACGTGTGCTAGAACAGCATAGCAACCTTTTCTTATTAGTTTTTGTGCCTTCAAATTACTAATAAGATGTAGCTTCGTGTTGCCCTTTTCTTCGTACACCATTAAGGGTTTTCCTTTTTCTCGTATAATGCGAATTGCATTTTTGTAACAAACGATCTCTGCTTTCACTTCTTTCAACTAGTCCATACCGATTATCACATTAAAACTCCCTAACTCTACTGGTATCAAATCAATCTTAAATGTTTCGCTAACCAGTTTAATTTCTCGATTCCGACATATATTATCTGCTGAAATTAATTTACCATTTGCTAATTCGAGTAAAAATTTACTATCCAAAGGCGTCAATGGACAACTTAATTTAGCACAAAAATCTCTACTCATATAGCTTCTATCCGCACCCGAATCAAATAAAACGTAAGCAGATTTATTGTCAATAAGAAACGTACCCGTAACAAGCTCCGGGTCTTCCTGTGCCTCTGCCGCATTAATATTGAAAACTCTTCCGCGGCCTTGTCCATTCGTGTTCTCCTGGTTCGGGCAATTTCTAATAATGTGGCCCGGTTTTCCACATTTATAACAAACTACATTGGCATAACTTGCTCTGACACTACTTGCTCCACCATTACTCGTTCCGACACCATTTGTTCCTTTCGTTCTATTAACCCCTGGTCCGTAGACCTCACACTTCGCCGCGCTATGACCATTTCTTTTACACTTGTTGCAAAATTTGGTGCAGAACCCCGAGTGATACTTTTCACACCTTTGGCATAGCTGCTTCTGATTGTTGTTGTTGCGGTTATTATTGTTGTTGGGATGATTGTTGTAGTTGCTGTTGTTGTTGTTGTTGTTGTTGGGCCGTTTGTTGTAGTTGCGATTGATGTTGCGATTGTTGGGATAATTGTTGCGATTATTGTTGTAATTGCCGTTGTTGTTGTATTGGTGATTCTTATCACCATTTTCCTCCCACTTTCTTTTGACTTGCTTCACATTGGCCTCTTCAGCAGTCTGTTCTTTAATTATTTCTTCAATCTGGTTCACTAGTTTGTGAGCCATTCTACATGCCTGTTGTATGGAGGCGGGCTCGTGTGAACTTATATCTTCTTGGATTCTTTCCGGTAATCCTTTCACAAACGCGTCGATCTTCTCTTCCTCATCTTCGAATGCTCCCGGACACAATAGGCACAATTCTGTGAATCATCTTTCGTACGTGGTAATATCAAATCCTTGGGTTCGTAACCATCTAAGTTCTGTCTTGAGCTTATTGACCTCGGTTCTGGGATGGTACTTCTCGTCCATCAAGTGCTTGAATGCTGACCACAGTAGCGCGTACGCATCGTCTTGTCCCACTTACTCTAGATAGGTATTCCACCATGTTAACGCAGAACCTATGAAGGTATACGTAGCGTACTTCACTTTATCCTCTTCAGTACACTTACTTATGGCAAACACCGATTCGACCTTCTCGGTCCACCGTTTCAATCCGATCGGTCCTTCGGTTCCATCAAATTCCAAAGGTTTGCAGGCAGTGAATTCTTTGTAGGTGCATCCTACACGATTTCCTGTACTGCTAGATCCAAGGTTATTGTTGGTATGTAGCGCAGCCTGTACTGCGGCTATGTTTGAAGCTAGAAAAGTACGGAATTCCTCTTCATTCATATTCACGGTGTGTCGAGTAGTCGGTGCCATTTCCTTCAAAATAGTCAAATGGAACAAGTTAATCATACAGAATATTAAGAGTAGTTAATAGTATTTTGTAGCATAATATGAACTCATTTATAAAAGCTTTTTCTTCATATTAGCGTTTTATAAGTTTAAATTCGGGTAGTACCTACCCGTTAAGTTCATACTTAGTAGCTAATATACAATTCAACTACTACAATTCTATATGAAAAACTGATTGTAATAATATTTCGCGTTCAAACTTTTATACAATATTTTACAAACTTACAATACCGCTTATTTTACATAAAGCATGAAATATAGCACACAATAACTTTGATACAAGATAGTTGTGAAGATAATTCTAGCTAGTACACAAGTCGTTCAGCAAAGGCAATAAAGACACGTAATTCATACGTCCAGAAACAAGTCATGCATTCTGGTTTTACTAGGACTACTTCCCATCCTTGGTCTTGTGGAACATAACCGTTATGGCTGTTGATAAGACAGCGTGTTGTAACGTCGTCAAAGGGACGAGGGTTACGTAATGACCAACAGTCTCGTAATAACCTAAAAACCTCATTTCTTACCCCAATTACTGACCCCGTCACTTGTGGGAACGTTTTGTTTAATAGTTGTAGCCCGATGTTCTTGTTCTCACTTTGGTGAGAAGCGAACATTACTAACCCGTAAGCATAACATGCTTCTTTATGTTGCATGTTAGCCGCTTTTTTCTAAATCACGAAGTCCTATATTCGGATATACTGAGTCAAAATAATTTCTTAACCCGTTGCGTAAAATAGCATTTGGGTTCCCCGCAATATATGCGTCAAAGTAAACACATCGTAACTTATGGATTTCCCAATGTGATATCCCCCATCTTTCGAACGAAAGCCTTTTATAAACCAAGGCATTCTTGGAGCGTTCTTCGAATGTCTTACAAACTGATCTCGCCTTAAATAGTTGTGCCGAGGAATTCTGACCGACTCTAGACAAGATTTCATCAATCATGTCTCCGGGTAGGCCTCTTAAAATATTGGGTTGTCTATCCATTTTGTGTTTTTATACTGTAAAATAGACAAGAGTTAGATTCATAAAAAAAATACTTATTAATACAAGCAATTTTTACATATATCATAAAGCATAAGCACACTATATTACATATATTACACCACACGAATACAACTATCTTATTCAGAATCGCTCGTTTCTTCTTGTTCGGTTTTGGTTCGTTTTGCCAAGTTTCTAGGGATATATGATGTTCCCCTAATACGAGCCGTCGTTGTCCACATTGGTTTAGAAAAACCTGGTGGTTTAGAGGTTCCCGGGTCATTGTTACAACTTAAGGACTTCGGGGGTTGACGATACATATAAAGTTCATCGGGGTTGGAATTAGATTTCTCTATTTTTATGCCCTTTCCCTTATTATTTTCTTTTGCCTTTTTAAATTCAGTTGGGGTAATTTCTATAACATCATCGAAATTCTCGTCGGAATCCGATTCATCGGAGAATTGGTAATCCTCCCAATATTTTGCTTCCTTAGCGGAAACACCATTGACCATAATTATCCTTGGTCGGTTGGTTGAGGATTTTCTTTTACTTAACCGTTTTATTATTTCCCCCACCGGTTCTATTTCTTCATCCGGTTCCGATTCTTCTTCCGGTTCCGATTCTTCTTCCGGTTCCGACTCTTCTTCCGGTTCCTCTTCGGGAACTTGTGAATCAGTCCACGAATCATTCCAATTTACATTTGACTCTTCATTATTATTAGGTGAGTCAATGGGACTTGTTCAAGAGGTAGACATCTATCACATAATATCAAACACGTTAAGAGATTAATATATCACATAATATTCATATGTTAAAAATATATAGTTTCCAACAAAAATGTTAAGCAATCATTTTTTAAAGAAAACACGGTCGAAGTCCAGACTCACTAATGCATCCTAACAAACTCGGTAAGACACACTAATGCAAATTTTCTGGTTCTCTAAGACCAACACTCGGATACCAACTGAAATGTCCCGTTCTTATTGATTAAAAACGTTCCATATTAATTGATTTCGTTGCGAGGTTTTGACCTCTATATGAGACGTTTTTCAAAGACTTCATTCATTTTTAAAACAAACCATAACCTTTATTTCATAAATAAAGGTTTAAAAAGCTTTACGTAGATTATCAAATAATGATAATCTAAAATATCCTGTTTACACACGACCATTACATAATGGTTTACAATACAAATATGTTACATCGAAATCAGTTTCTTGAATGCAGTTTTTACACAATATCATACAAACATGGACTCCAAATCTTGTCCTTATTTTAGTATGCAATAGCGGAAGCTCTTAGTATTCACCTGAGAATAAACATGCTTTAAACGTCAACAAAAATGTTGGTGAGTTATAGGTTTAACCTATATATATCAAATCGTAACAATAGACCACAAGATTTCATATTTCAATACACATCCCATACATAGAGATAAAAATCATTCATATGGTGAACACCTGGTAACTGACATTAACAAGATGCATATATATAAGAATATCCCCATCATTCCGGGACACCCTTCGGATATGATATAAATTTCGAAGTACTAAAGCATCCGGTACTTTGGATGGGGTTTGTTAGGCCCAATAGATCTATCTTTAGGATTCGCGTCAATTAGGGTGTCTGTTCCCTAATTCTTAGATTACCAGACTTAATAAAAAGGGGCATATTCGATTTCGATAATTCAACCATAGAATGTAGTTTCACGTACTTGTGTCTATTTTGTAAATCATTTATAAAACCTGCATGTATTCTCATCCCAAAAATATTAGATTTTAAAAGTGGGACTATAACTCACTTTCACAGATTTTTACTTCGTCGAGAAGTAAGACTTGGCTACTGTTGATTCACGAACCTATAACAATATATACATATATATTAAAGTATGTTCAAAATATATTTACAACACTTTTAATATATTTTGATGTTTTAAGTTTATTAAGTCGGCTGTCCTCGTTAGTAACCTACAACTAGTTGTCCACAGTTAGATGTACTGAAATAAATTGATAAATATTATCTTGAATCAATCCACGACCCAGTGTATACGTATCTCAGTATTGATCACAACTCAAACTATATATATTTTGGAATCAACCTCAACCCTGTATAGCTAACTCCAACATTCACATATAGAGTGTCTATGGTTGTTCCGAAATATATATATAGATGTGTCGACATGATAGGTCGAAATATTGTATACGTGTCTATGGTATCTCAAGATTACATAATATACAATACAAGTTGATTAAGTTATGGTTGGAATAGATTTGTTACCAATTTTCACGTAGCTAAAATGAGAAAAATTATCCAATCTTGTTTTACCCATAACTTCTTCATTTTAAATCCGTTTTGAGTGAATCAAATTGCTATGGTTTCATATTGAACTATATTTTATGAATCTAAACAGAAAAAGTATAGGTTTATAGTCAGAAAAATAAGTTACAAGTTATTTTTGTAAAGGTAGTCATTTCAGTCGAAAGAACGACGTATAGATGACCATTTTAGAAAACATACTTCCACTTTGAGTTTAACCATAATTTTTGGATATAGTTTCATGTTCATAATAAAAATCATTTTCTTAAAATAACAACTTTTAAATCAAAGTTTATCATAGTTTTTAATTAACTAACCTAAAACAGCCCGCGGTGTTACTACGACGGCGTAAATCCGGTTTTACGGTGTTTTTCGTGTTTCCAGGTTTTAAATCATTAAGTTAGCATATCATATACATATAGAACATGTGTTTAGTTAATTTTAAAAGTCAAGTTAGAAGGATTAACTTTTGTTTGCGAACAAGTTTAGAATTAACTAAACTATGTTCTAGTGATTACGAGTTTAAACCTTCGAATAAGATAATTTTATATATATGAATCGAATGATGTTATGATCATCATTACTACCTCAAGTTTAGTAGGTAAACCTACTGGAAGTGACAAGAAATGATCTAGCTTCAAAGGATCTTGGATGGCTTGAAAGTTCTTGAAGTAGGATCATGACACAAAAACAAGTTCAAGTAAGATTTTTACTCGAATTAAGATAGTTTATAGTTATAGAAATTGAATCAAAGTTTGAATATGAATATTACCTTGAATAAGAAAGATAACCTACTGTATATAACAAAGGTTTCTTGATCTTAGATGATTACTTGGAATGGATTAGAAAGCTTGTAAGTAAATTAGTAAACTTGAAGGGATTTTTGAAGTGTTCTTGAAGTGTTCTTCCTATGATGATTATAGCTTGATGCTTGAAGTGATTTTTGATGAAGATGATGATTAACTACTGGAAAAATACGTTCATAATAGTGTGTGTGTGTTGAGAGAGAATTAGAAAGAGAATTGGAAGTGAAATGGAGTGAATGATGAGTGGTAATTGGTGAGTGGTGAGTGGGGTTAAAAGGAGTTCTAGTTAGTTGACTAGCTCATGGTAGAAGTTAAAATTGATTAGTCATACATGACATAATCAAGAGTGGAATCCCATGCTAGTTCCTATTAGTATATACTCATAGTAAGTACGTTTTGAAGCTGTGTATAATACGGGTAAGAATACGACTAGAATTCTTGATGAAAGAAAAGAATGGAAAAGTAACTGTAACCATTTTCATTAAGTATGAGTATTTTGATATATGTATTGAAGTCTTCCAAAAGTATTTTAATACATCTAAATACACTACATGTATATACATTTTAACTGAGTCGTTAAGTCATCGTTAGTCGTTACATGTAAGTGTTGTTTTGAAACCTTTAAGTTAACGATCTCAATTAATGTTGTTAACCCATTGTTTATTATATCTAATGAGATGTTAAATTATTATATTATCATGATATTATGATATATTAATATATCTTAATATGATATATATACATTTAAATGTCGTTACAACGATAATCGTTACATATATGTCTCGTTTCGAAATCCCTAAGTTAGTAGTCTTGTTTATATGTATATAACTCATTGTTAATATACTTATGGAGATACTTACTTATCATAATCTCATGTTAACCAAATGTATATCCATATATATATCGTCATGTCGTTTTTACAAGTTTTAACGTTCGTGAATCGCGGGTCAACTTGGGTGGTCAATTGTCTATATGAAACATATTTCAATTAATCAAGTCTTAACAAGTTTGATTGCTTAACATATTGGAAACATTTAATCATGTAAATAACAATCTCAATTAATATATATAAACATGGAAAAGTTCGGGTCACTACATACAAGGATCGTCTGTTTATTCAAAGATTGACTTACGTTCCGGGTATCATCAAATGCGGGTGAAAGAAGATGATATTCCAAAGACTGCTTTCAGAACACGTTACGGTCATTACGAGTTTATGGTCATGCCATTTGGTTTAACTAATGCACCAGCTGTGTTCATGGACCTTATGAACCGAGTGTGTGGACCATACCTTGACAAGTTTGTCATTGTTTTCATTGATGACATACTTATTTACTCAAAGAATGACCAAGAACACGGTGAACATTTGAGAAAGGTGTTAGAAGTATTGAGGAAGGAAGAATTGTACGCTAAGTTTTCAAAGTGTGCATTTTGGTTGGAAGAAGTTCAATTCCTCGGTCACATAGTGAACAAAGAAGGTATTAAGGTGGATCCGGCAAAGATAGAAACTGTTGAAAAGTGGAAAACCCCAAAAACTCCGAAACACATACGCCAGTTTTTAGGACTAGCTGGTTACTACAGAAGGTTCATCCAAGACTTTTCCAGAATAGCAAAACCCTTGACTGCATTAACGCATAAAGGGAAGAAATTTGAATGGAATGATGAACAAGAGAAAGCGTTTCAGTTATTGAAGAAAAAGCTAACTACGGCACCTATATTATCATTGCCTGAAGGGAATGATGATTTTGTGATTTATTGTGATGCATCAAAGCAAGGTCTCGGTTGTGTATTAATGCAACGAACGAAGGTGATTGCTTATGCATCTAGACAATTGAAGATTCACGAGCAAAATTATACGACGCATGATTTGGAATTAGGCGCGGTTGTTTTTGCATTAAAGACTTGGAGGCACTACTTATATGGGGTCAAAAGTATTATATATACCGACCACAAAAGTCTTCAACACATATTTAATCAGAAACAACTGAATATGAGGCAGCGTAGGTGGATCGAATTATTGAATGATTACGACTTTGAGATTCGTTACCACCCGGGGAAGGCAAATGTGGTAGCCGATGCCTTGAGCAGGAAGGACAGAGAACCCATTCGAGTAAAATCTATGAATATAATGATTCATAATAACCTTACTACTCAAATAAAGGAGGCGTAACAAGGAGTTTTAAAAGAAGGAAATTTAAAGGATGAAATACCCAAAGGATCGGAGCAGCATCTTAATATTCAGGAAGACGGAACCCGGTATAGGGCTAAAAGGATTTGGGTACAAAAATTTGGAGATATGAGAGAAATGGTACTTAGAGAAGCTCATAAAGCCAGATACTCAATACATCCTGGAACGGGGAAGATGTACAAGGATCTCAAGAAACATTTTTGGTGGCCGGGTATGAAAGCCGAAGTTGCTAAATACGTAGGAGAATGTTTGACGTGTTCTAAGGTCAAAGCTGAGCATCAGTGTCATAACCTGACCTTAACCATAAGGACGAATACAATAACATATGATTTCATCGCGAGGTATTGACCTCTATATGCGACATTTTTCAAAAACTGCATTCGTTTTTACAATACAAACCATAGCTTTTATTACAAATACAAGGTTTAAACAACTTAATAATGATTATCGTTTAGCGATAATCTTAGACTTACAAACTTTACATGTGATAATAACAATACGACCTCCAACATATTTTACATTACAAATCCTCCGATATGCAGTTTTATTTTTGACACAAATATGCATACTCAAGATCTTGCTTAAATTCAACATGTTGCAGCGGAAGCTTTTAGTTATCAGCTGAGAATAAACATGCTTAAAACGTCAACATAAAGTTGGTGAGATATAGGTTTAATGCCGGTAGCGTTATGAATATAGACCACAAGATTTCATATATAAACGTTTTAATAAAAATATTCTAAGTTGTTGAGCACTTGATAACCATACTTAACATTTAATCAACATCGCATATTCCCTTTATTATGAAATCTTACTACACCGTACCAAGTGTAGTCACCGAAACGAAGTACTGTGCAACCGTTGAATACTGGTCGTCCAGTCCGGTTGGGGTTGTCAGGCCCGATAGATCTATCAACAGGATTCGCGTTTACAATACCTCATGTAAATAGTAGTTACCAAGTTACAGGGAAGTATGCCAGTGGTACAACTCAACGTAGAATATATATTTTTAATCACTTGTGTCCATAACGTAAATCATAAAATGCATGTATTCTCATCCCGAAATATTTAGAGTTTAAAAGTGGGACTATATACTCACTTTTGTCTTGAAGGTATTTAACTCGACTTGGTCTCCGATAGATATCACGAACCTAACCATATATATAATATATCAACATATTTTCTTTTCAAGTAATCGTTACATATATATATATATATATATATATATATATATATATATATATATATATATATATATATATATATATATATATATATATATATATATATATATATACTTTTAATACTTTTAATATTTTCTTAGTCCGTAGTTAGTAGTCCGATGTTAGTGGTCCACAATTAGTTGCTTAAATAAAATAAATAAAGACCCTATCGTATTCGTGTTGATCAGAATTAATCTTGACCCATGGTACCATGTTGTCAAATGATGTGTTGCGTACATAAAGTACCGTGTTGTCAAATGACGTGTTGCGTACAATCATGAGGTCTTATGATTAATCTTCTCGTGTTGTTTACGGGTGGTCCTGAAATATATAAAATAAAATCATAAGTAAATATATATTAAATATTATGTTAATTAGCCAAGATATGATTAATCCGATTTTTTCATAATATGATATATTACAGGTCTTGAAGTGTTTTTAAAAATCAAATTAGAAGGATCTATTTAGTTTGCGAACAAGTTTGAAATCACTCAAACTATGTTCTTGTTGTTAAAATTTTATAACACAAAATAAGATAGCTATATAAATATGAATCGAATAAGGTTATGAATAAGGTTACTACCTCAAGTTACTTGGACAAAGCTACTGGAAAAGGTAAGAAAAATCTTGGAATCAAAAGAGTAGTGGAGTGGGATTGAAAGATTGGAAGTAATCTCCTTAAAATCGGATGACTATATTGATACGTTCTTGAGTAGGTAAATGAAGAGAGATTAGGGAGTGAATTAACTTGAAAGAAAATTGGAAATGAAATTGTATGTATGTGTGTGTGCAAAATAGCATGATTATGGGATGGATATATAGGAGATTTAGTTTGTTTTCTTGCACAAAAGTCACACATGAGGTTAAATGGCTGGTTCCCACATGTAACATCATGTCTAGTGGCTGATCATTGAAGTTTATTGTTGGTATATACCAATAGTAAATACGTATAGAAGCTGGGTATGATACGGTTACATATACCCTAGATATACTTGTAGAAATTTTGAGGAATCGGAACGAGAATTCAAATATGGACGGGTTTATAACTGTAAAAGAGGCTCAAAACTGGGCTTTTATTTTTGGGTCAAACCGGGCCAAAATAAAATTTTAAGACATTTTTAATAAAGCAATGTTAGCCCAAAAAAAATTTCCAAGCTGACTTGGCAGCTCGACCCCAGCCAGGGGCTCTGCCCCTTGGACCCCGCCAGGGGTTGCCACCCCTTGGACCCCGCTTTTCGGGGGCGCTTGTAGTGACCCGAACTTTTCCATGTTTATATATATTAATTGAGATTGATGTTTACATGATTAAATGTTTCCAACATGTTAAGCAATCAAACTTGTTAAGACTTGATTAATTGAAATAGGTTTCATATAGACAATTGACCACCCAAGTTGACCGGTGATTCACGAACGTTAAAACTTGTAAAAAAACTATATGATGACATATATATGGTTATATATATAGTTAACATGATATTATGATAAGTAAACATATCATTAATTATATTAACAATGAACTACATATGTAAAAACAAGACTACTAACTTAATGATTTTGAAACGAGACATATATGTAACGTTTATCGTTATAACGACATTTAATGTATATATATCATATTAAGAGATATTCGTACATCATAATATCATGATAATATAATAATTTAAAATCTCTTTTGATATTATAAACATTGGGTTAACAACATTTAACAAGATCGTTAACCTAAAGGTTTCAAAACAACACTTACATGTAACGACTAACGATGACTTAACGACTCAGTTAAAATGTATATACATGTAGTGTTTTAATATGTATTTATACACTTTTGAAAGACTTCAATACACTTATCAAAATACTTCTACTTAACAAAAATGCTTACAATTACATTCTCGTTCAGTTTCATCAACAATTCTACTCGTATGCACCCGTATTCGTACTCGTACAATACACAGCTTTTAGATGTATGTACTATTGGTATATACACTCCAATGATCAGCTCTTAGCAGCCCATGTGAGTCACCTAACACATGTGGGAACCATCATTTGGCAACTAGCATGAAATATCTCATAAGATTACAAAAATATGAGTAATCATTCATGACTTATTTACATGAAAACAAAATTACATATCCTTTATATCTAATCCTTACACCAACGACCAAAAACACCTACAAACACTTTCATTCTTCAATTTTCTTCATCTAATTGAACTCTCTCAAGTTCTATCTTCAAGTTCTAAGTGTTCTTCATAAATTCCAAAAGTTCTAGTTTCATAAAATCAAGAATACTTTCAAGTTTGCTAGCTCACTTCCAATCTTGTAAGGTGATCATCCAACCTCAAGAAATCTTTGTTTCTTACAGTAGGTTATCATTCTAATACAAGGTAATAATCATATTCAAACTTTGGTTCAATTTCTATAACTATAACAATCTTATTTCAAGTGATGATCTTACTTGAACTTGTTTTCGTGTCATGATTTTGCTTCAAGAACTTTGAGCCATCCAAGGATCCATTGAAGCTAGATCCATTTTTCTCTTTTCCAGTAGGTTCATCCAAGGAACTTAAGGTAGTAATGATGTTCATAACATCATTCGATTCATACATATAAAGCTATCTTATTCGAAGGTTTAAACTTGTAATCACTAGAACATAGTTTAGTTAATTCTAAACTTGTTCGCAAACAAAAGTTAATCCTTCTAACTTGACTTTTAAAATCAACTAAACACATGTTCTATATCTATATGATATGCTAACTTAATGATTTAAAACATGGAAACACGAAAAACACCATAAAACCGGATTTACGCCGTCGTAGTAACACCGCGGGCTGTTTTGGGTTAGTTAATTAAAAACTATGATAAACTTTGATTTAAAAGTTGTTATTCTGAGAAAATGATTTTTATTATGAACATGAAACTATATCCAAAAATTATGGTTAAACTCAAAGTGGAAGTATGTTTTCTAAAATGGTCATCTAGACGTCGTTCTTTCGACTGAAATGACTACCTTTACAAAAACGACTTGTAACTTATTTTTCCGACTAGAAACCTATACTTTTTTTGTTTAGATTCATAAAATAGAGTTCAATATGAAACCATAGCAATTTGATTCACTCAAAACGGATTTAAAATGAAGAAGTTATGGGTAAAACAAGATTGGATAATTTTTCTCATTTTAGCTACGTGAAAATTGGTAACAAATCTATTCCAACCATAACTTAATCAACTTGTATTATATATTATGTAATCTTGAGATACCATAGACACGTATACAATGTTTCGACCTATCATGTCGACACATCTATATATATTTCGAAACAACCATAGACACTCTATATGTGAATGTTGGAGTTAGCTATACAGGGTTGAGGTTGATTCCAAAATATATATAGTTTGAGTTGTGATCAATGCTGAGATATGTATACACTGGGTCGTGGATTGATTCAAGATAATATTTATCGATTTATTTCTGTACATCTAACTGTGGACAACTAGTTGTAGGTTACTAACGAGGACAGCTGACTTAATAAACTTAAAACATCAAAATATATTAAAAGTGTTGTAAATATATTTTGAACATACTTTGATATATATGTATATATTGTTATAGGTTCGTGAATCAACCAGTGGCCAAGTCTTACTTCCCGACGAAGTAAAAATCTGTGAAAGTGAGTTATAGTCCCACTTTTAAAATCTAATATTTTTGGGATGAGAATACATGCAGGTTTTATAAATGATTTACAAAATAGACACAAGTACGTGAAACTACATTCTATGGTTGAATTATCGAAATCGAATATGCCCCTTTTTATTAAGTCTGGTAATCTAAGAATTAGGGAACAGACACCCTAATTGACGCGAATCCTAAAGATAGATCTATTGGGCCTAACAAACCCCATCCAAAGTACCGGATGCTTTAGTACTTCGAAATTTATATCATATCCGAAGGGTGTCCCGGAATGATGGGGATATTCTTATATATGCATCTTGTTATTGTCGGTTACCAGGTGTTCACCATATGAATGATTTTTATCTCTATGTATGGGATGTGTATTGAAATATGAAATCTTGTGGTCTATTGTTACGATTTGATATATATAGGTTAAACCTATAACTCACCAACATTTTTGTTGACGTTTAAAGCATGTTTATTCTCAGGTGAATATTAAGAGCTTCCGCTGTTGCATACTAAAATTAGGACAAGATTTGGAGTCCATGTTTGTATGATATTGTGTAAAAACTGCATTCAAGAAACTGATTTCGATGTAACATATTTGTATTGTAAACCATTATGTAATGGTCGTGTGTAAACAGGATATTTTAGATTATCATTATTTGATAATCTACGTAAAGCTTTTTAAACCTTTATTTATGAAATAAAGGTTATGGTTTGTTTTAAAAATGAATGCAGTCTTTGAAAAACGTCTCATATAGAGGTCAAAACCTCGCAACGAAATCAATTAATATGGAACGTTTTTAATCAATAAGAACGGGACATTTCAGTTGGTATCCGAGCGTTGGTCTTAGAGAACCAGAAAATTTGCATTAGTGTGTCTTATCGAGTTTGTTAGGATGCATTAGTGAGTCTGGACTTCGACCGTGTTTTCTTTAAAAATGATTGCTTAACATTTTTGTTGGAAACTATATATTTTTAACATATGAATATTATGTGATATATTAATCTCTTAACGTGTTTGATATTATGTGATAGATGTCTACCTCTAGAACAAGTCCCATTGACTCACCTAATAATAATGAAGAGTCAAATGTAAATTGGAATGATTTGTGGACTGATTCACAAGTTCCCGAAGAGGAACCGGAAGAAGAGTCGGAACCGGAAGAAGAATCGGAACCGGAAGAAGAATCGGAACCGGATGAAGAAATAGAACCGGTGGGGGAAATAATAAAACGGTTAAGTAAAAGAAAATCCTCAACCAACCGACCAAAGTTAATTATGGTCAATGGTGTTTCCGCCAAGGAAGCAAAATATTGGGAGGATTACCAATTCTCCGATGAATCGGATTTCGACGAGAATTCCGATGATGTTATAGAAATTACCCCAACTGAATTTAAAAAGGCAAAAGAAAATAATAAGGGAAAGGGCATAAAAATAGAGAAATCTAATTCCAACCCCGATGAACTTTATATGTATCGTCAATCCCCGAAGTCCTTAAGTTGTAACAATGACCCGGGAACCTCTAAACCACCAGGTTTTTCTAAACCAATGTGGACAACGACGGCTCGTATTAGGGGAACATCATATATCCCTAGAAACTTGGCAAAACGAACCAAAACCGAAGAAGAAGAAACGATCGAGTCGGAATAAGATAGTTGTATTCGTGTGGTGTAATATATGGAATATAGTGTTCTTATGCTTTATGATATATGTAAAAATTGCTTGTATTAATAAGTATTTTTTTTTATGAATCTAACTCTTGTCTATTTTACAGTTTAAAAACACAAAATGGATAGACAACCCAATATTTTAAGAGACCTACCCGGAGACATGATTGATGAAATCTTGTCTAGAGTCGGCCAGAATTCTTCGGCACAACTATTTAAGGCGAGATCAGTTTGTAAGACATTCGAAGAACGTTCCAAGAATGTCTTGGTTTATAAGAGACTTTCGTTTGAAAGATGGGGGATATCACATTGGGAAACCCATAAGTTACGATGTGTTTACTTTGACGCATATATTGCGGGGAACCCAAATGCTATTTTACGCAACGGGTTAAGAAATTATTTTGACTCAATATATCCGAATATTGGACTTCGTGATTTAGAAAAAGCGGCTAACATGCAACATAAAGAAGCATGTTATGCTTACGGATTAGTAATGTTCGCTTCTCACCAAAGTGAGAACAAGAACATCGGGCTACAACTATTAAACAAAACGTTTCCACAAGTGACGGAGTCGGTAATTGGGGTAAGAAATGAGGTTTTTAGATTATTACGGGACTGTTGGACATTACGTAACCCTCGTCCCTTTGATGACGTTACAACACGCTGTCTTATCAACGGCCATAACGGTTATGTTGCACAAGACCAAGGATGGGAAGTAGTCCTAGTAAAACCAGAATGCATGACTTGTTTCTGGACGTATGAATTACGTGTCTTTATTGCCTTTGCCGAACGACTTGTGTACTAGCTAGAATTGTCTTCACAACTATCTTGTATCAAAGTTATTGTGTGCTATATTTCATGCTTAACGTAAAATAAGCGGTATTGTAAGTTTGTAAAATATTGTATAAAAGTTTGAACGCGAAATATTATTACAATCAGTTTTTCATATAGAATTGTAGTAGTTGAATTGTATATTAGCTACTAAGTATGAACTTAACGGGTAGGTACTACCCAAATTTAAACTTATAAAACGCTAATATGAAGAAAAAGCTTTTATAAATGAGTTCATATTATGCTACGAAATACTATTAACTACTCTTAATATTCTGTATGATTAACTTGTTCCATTTAACTATTTTGAAGGAAATGGCACCGACTACTCGACACACCGTGAATATGAATGAAGAGGAATTCCGTACTTTTCTAGCTTCAAACATAGCCGCAGTACAGGCTGCGCTACATACCAACAATAACCTTGGATCTAGCAGTACAGGAAATCGTGTAGGATGCACCTACAAAGAATTCACTGCCTGCAAACCTTTGGAATTTAATGGAACCGAAGGACCGATCGGATTGAAACGGTGGACCGAGAAGGTTGAATCGGTGTTTGCCATAAGTAAGTGTACTGAAGAGGACAAAGTGAAGTACGCTACGCATACCTTCACAGGTTCTGCGTTAACATGGTGGAATACCTATCTAGAGCAAGTGGGACAAGATGATGCGTACGCACTACTGTGGTCAGCATTCAAGCACTTGATGAACGAGAAGTACCGTCCCAGAACCGAGGTCAATAAGCTCAAGACAGAACTTAGAGGGTTACGAACCCAAGGATTTGATATTACCACGTACGAAAGACGATTCACAGAATTGTGCCTATTGTGTCCGGGAGCATTCGAAGATGAGGAAGAGAAGATCGACGCGTTTGTGAAAGGATTACCGGAAAGAATCCAAGAAGATATAAGTTCACACGAGCCCGCCTCCATACAACAGGCATGTAGAATGGCTCACAAACTAGTGAACCAGATTGAAGAAAGAATTAAAGAACAGACTGCTGAAGAGGCCAATGTGAAGCAAGTCAAAAGAAAGTGGGAGGAAAACGGTGATAAGAATCACCAATACAACAACAACAGCAATTACAACAATAATCGCAACAATTATCCCAACAATCGCAACATCAATCGCAACTACAACAAACGGCCCAACAACAACAACAACAACAACAACAGCAACTACAACAATCATCCCAACAACAATAATAACCGCAACAACAACAACAATCAGAAGCAACTATGCCAAAGGTGTGAAAAGAATCACTCGGGGTTCTGCACCAAATTTTGCAACAAGTGTAAAAGAAATGGTCATAGCGCGGCGAAGTGTGAGGTCTACGGACCAGGGGTTAATAGAACGAAAGGAACAAATGGTGTCGGAACGAGTAATGGCGGAGCAAGTAGTGTCGGAGCAAGTTATGCCAATGTAGTTTGTTATAAATGTGGAAAACCAGGCCACATTATTAGAAATTGCCCGAACCAGGAGAACACGAATGGACAAGGCCGTGGAAGAGTTTTCAATATTAATGCGGTAGAGGCACAGGAAGACCCGGAGCTTGTTACGGGTACGTTTCTTATTGACAATAAATCTGCTTACGTTTTATTTGATTCGGGTGCGGATAGAAGCTATATGAGTAGAGATTTTTGTGCTAAATTAAGTTGTCCATTGACGCCTTTGGATAGTAAATTTTTACTCGAATTAGCAAATGGTAAATTAATTTCAGCAGATAATATATGTCGGAATCGAGAAATTAAACTGGTTAGCGAAACATTTAAGATTGATTTGATACCAGTAGAGTTAGGGAGTTTTGATGTGATAATCGGTATGGACTGGTTGAAAGAAGTGAAAGCGGAGATCGTTTGTTACAAAAATGCAATTCGCATTATACGAGAAAAAGGAAAACCCTTAATGGTGTACGGAGAAAAGGGCAACACGAAGCTACATCTTATTAGTAATTTGAAGGCACAAAAACTAATAAGAAAAGGTTGCTATGCTGTTCTAGCACACGTCGAGAAAGTACAAACTGAAGAAAAGAGCATCAATGATGTTCCCATTGCAAAAGAATTTCCCGATGTATTTCCGAAAGAATTACCGGGATTACCCCCACATCGATCCGTTGAATTTCAAATAGATCTTGTACCAGGAGCTGCACCAATAGCTCGTGCTCCTTACAGACTCGCACCCAGCGAGATGAAAGAACTGCAAAGCCAATTACAAGAACTTTTAGAGCGTGGTTTCATTCGACCAAGCACATCACCGTGGGGAGCTCCTGTTTTGTTTGTCAAGAAGAAAGATGGTACATTCAGGTTGTGTATCGACTACCGAGAGTTGAACAAACTTACCATCAAGAACCGCTACCCACTACCGAGAATCGACGACTTATTTGATCAACTACAAGGCTCGTCTGTTTATTCAAAGATTGACTTACGTTTCGGGTATCATCAAATGCGGGTGAAAGAAGATGATATTCCAAAGACTGCTTTCAGAACACGTTACGGTCATTACGAGTTTATGGTCATGCCGTTTGGTTTAACTAATGCACCAGCTGTGTTCATGGACCTTATGAACCGAGTGTGTGGACCATACCTTGACAAGTTTGTCATTGTTTTCATTGATGACATACTTATTTACTCAAAGAATGACCAAGAACACGGTGAACATTTGAGAAAGGTGTTAGAAGTATTGAGGAAGGAAGAATTGTACGCTAAGTTTTCAAAGTGTGCATTTTGGTTGGAAGAAGTTCAATTCCTCGGTCACATAGTGAACAAAGAAGGTATTAAGGTGGATCCGGCAAAGATAGAAACTGTTGAAAAGTGGGAAACCCCGAAAACTCCGAAACACATACGCCAGTTTTTAGGACTAGCTGGTTACTACAGAAGGTTCATCCAAGACTTTTCCAGAATAGCAAAACCCTTGACTGCATTAACGCATAAAGGGAAGAAATTTGAATGGAATGATGAACAAGAGAAAGCGTTTCAGTTATTGAAGAAAAAGCTAACTACGGCACCTATATTGTCATTGCCTGAAGGGAATGATGATTTTGTGATTTATTGTGATGCATCAAAGCAAGGTCTCGGTTGTGTATTAATGTAACGAACGAAGGTGATTGCTTATGCGTCTAGACAATTGAAGATTCACGAACAAAATTATACGACGCATGATTTGGAATTAGGCGCGGTTGTTTTTGCATTAAAGACTTGGAGGCACTACTTATATGGGGTCAAAAGTATTATATATACCGACCACAAAAGTCTTCAACACATATTTAATCAGAAACAACTGAATATGAGGCAGCGTAGGTGGATTGAATTATTGAATGATTACGATTTTGAGATTCGTTACCACCCGGGGAAGGCAAATGTGGTAGCCGATGCCTTGAGCAGGAAGGATAGAGAACCCATTCGAGTAAAATCTATGAATATAATGATTCATAATAACATTACTACTCAAATAAAGGAGGCGCAACAAGGAGTTTTAAAAGAGGGAAATTTAAAGGATGAAATACCCAAAGGATCGGAGAAGCATCTTAATATTCGGGAAGATGGAACCCGGTATAGGGCTGAAAGGATTTGGGTACCAAAATTTGGAGATATGAGAGAAATGGTACTTAGAGAAGCTCATAAAACCAGATACTCAATACATCCTGGAACGGGGAAGATGTACAAGGATCTCAAGAAACATTTTTGGTGGCCGGGTATGAAAGCCGATGTTGCTAAATACGTAGGAGAATGTTTGACGTGTTCTAAGGTCAAAGCTGAGCATCAGAAACCATCAGGTCTACTTCAACAACCCGAAATCCCGGAATGGAAATGGGAAAACATTACCATGGATTTCATCACTAAATTGCCAAGGACTGCAGGTGGTTTTGATACTATTTGGGTAATAGTTGATCGTCTCACCAAATCAGCACACTTCCTACCAATAAGAGAAGATGACAAGATGGAGAAGTTAGCACGACTGTATTTGAAGGAAGTCATCTCCAGACATGGAATACCAATCTCTATTATCTCTGATAGGGATGGCAGATTTATTTCAAGATTCTGGCAGACATTACAGCAAGCATTAGGAACTCGTCTAGACATGAGTACTGCCTATCATCCACAAACTGATGGGCAGAGCGAAAGGACGATACAAACGCTTGAAGACATGCTACGAGCATGTGTTATTGATTTCGGAAACAGTTGGGATCGACATCTACCATTAGCAGAATTTTCCTACAACAACAGCTACCATTCAAGCATTGAGATGGCGCCGTTTGAAGCACTTTATGGTAGAAAGTGCAGGTCTCCGATTTGTTGGAGTGAAGTGGGGGATAGACAGATTACGGGTCCGGAGATTATACAAGAAACTACCGAGAAGATCATCCAAATTCAACAACGGTTGAAAACCGCCCAAAGTCGACAAAAGAGCTACGCTGACATTAAAAGAAAAGATATAGAATTTGAAATTGGAGAGATGGTCATGCTTAAAGTTGCACCTTGGAAAGGCGTTGTTCGATTTGGTAAACGAGGGAAATTAAATCCAAGGTATATTGGACCATTCAAGATTATTGATCGTGTCGGACCAGTAGCTTACCGACTAGAGTTACCTCAACAACTCGCGGCTGTACATAACACTTTCCACGTCTCGAATTTAAAGAAATGTTTTGCTAAAGAAGATCTCACTATTCCGTTAGATGAAATCCAAATCAACGAAAAACTTCAATTCATCGAAGAACCCGTCGAAATAATGGATCGTGAGGTTAAAAGACTTAAGCAAAACAAGATACCAATTGTTAAGGTTCGATGGAATGCTCGTAGAGGACCCGAGTTCACCTGGGAGCGTGAAGATCAGATAAAGAAGAAATACCCGCATCTATTTCCAGAAGATTCGTCAACACCTTCAACAGCTTAAAATTTCGGGACGAAATTTATTTAACGGGTAGGTACTGTAGTGACCCGAACTTTTCCATGTTTATATATATTAATTGAGATTGATGTTTACATGATTAAATGTTTCCAACATGTTAAGCAATCAAACTTGTTAAGACTTGATTAATTGAAATAGGTTTCATATAGACAATTGACCACCCAAGTTGACCGGTGATTCACGAACGTTAAAACTTGTAAAAAAACTATATGATGACATATATATGGTTATATATATAGTTAACATGATATTATGATAAGTAAACATATCATTAATTATATTAACAATGAACTACATATGTAAAAACAAGACTACTAACTTAATGATTTTGAAACGAGACATATATGTAACGTTTATCGTTATAACGACATTTAATGTATATATATCATATTAAGAGATATTCGTACATCATAATATCATGATAATATAATAATTTAAAATCTCTTTTGATATTATAAACATTGGGTTAACAACATTTAACAAGATCGTTAACCTAAAGGTTTCAAAACAACACTTACATGTAACGACTAACGATGACTTAACGACTCAGTTAAAATGTATATACATGTAGTGTTTTAATATGTATTTATACACTTTTGAAAGACTTCAATACACTTATCAAAATACTTCTACTTAACAAAAATGCTTACAATTACATTCTCGTTCAGTTTCATCAACAATTCTACTCGTATGCACCCGTATTCGTACTCGTACAATACACAGCTTTTAGATGTATGTAATATTGGTATATACACTCCAATGATCAGCTCTTAGCAGCCCATGTGAGTCACCTAACACATGTGGGAACCATCATTTGGCAACTAGCATGAAATATCTCATAAGATTACAAAAATATGAGTAATCATTCATGACTTATTTACATGAAAACAAAATTACATATCCTTTATATCTAATCCTTACACCAACGACCAAAAACACCTACAAACACTTTCATTCTTCAATTTTCTTCATCTAATTGAACTCTCTCAAGTTCTATCTTCAAGTTCTAAGTGTTCTTCATAAATTCCAAAAGTTCTAGTTTCATAAAATCAAGAATACTTTCAAGTTTGCTAGCTCACTTCCAATCTTGTAAGGTGATCATCCAACCTCAAGAAATCTTTGTTTCTTACAGTAGGTTATCATTCTAATACAAGGTAATAATCATATTCAAACTTTGGTTCAATTTCTATAACTATAACAATCTTATTTCAAGTGATGATCTTACTTGAACTTGTTTTCGTGTCATGATTTTGCTTCAAGAACTTTGAGCCATCCAAGGATCCATTGAAGCTAGATCCATTTTTCTCTTTTCCAGTAGGTTCATCCAAGGAACTTAAGGTAGTAATGATATTCATAACATCATTCGATTCATACATATAAAGCTATCTTATTCGAAGGTTTAAACTTGTAATCACTAGAACATAGTTTAGTTAATTCTAAACTTGTTCGCAAACAAAAGTTAATCCTTCTAACTTGACTTTTAAAATCAACTAAACACATGTTCTATATCTATATGATATGCTAACTTAATGATTTAAAACATGGAAACACGAAAAACACCGTAAAACCGGATTTACGCCGTCGTAGTAACACCGCGGGCTGTTTTGGGTTAGTTAATTAAAAACTATGATAAACTTTGATTTAAAAGTTGTTATTCTGAGAAAATGATTTTTATTATGAACATGAAACTATATCCAAAAATTATGGTTAAACTCAAAGTGGAAGTATGTTTTCTAAAATGGTCATCTAGACGTCGTTCTTTCGACTGAAATGACTACCTTTACAAAAACGACTTGTAACTTATTTTTCCGACTAGAAACCTATACTTTTTTTGTTTAGATTCATAAAATAGAGTTCAATATGAAACCATAGCAATTTGATTCACTCAAAACGGATTTAAAATGAAGAAGTTATGGGTAAAACAAGATTGGATAATTTTTCTCATTTTAGCTACGTGAAAATTGGTAACAAATCTATTCCAACCATAACTTAATCAACTTGTATTATATATTATGTAATCTTGAGATACCATAGACACGTATACAATGTTTCGACCTATCATGTCGACACATCTATATATATTTCGGAACAACCATAGACACTCTATATGTGAATGTTGGAGTTAGCTATACAGGGTTGAGGTTGATTCCAAAATATATATAGTTTGAGTTGTGATCAATGCTGAGATATGTATACACTGGGTCGTGGATTGATTCAAGATAATATTTATCGATTTATTTCTGTACATCTAACTGTGGACAACTAGTTGTAGGTTACTAACGAGGACAGCTGACTTAATAAACTTAAAACATCAAAATATATTAAAAGTGTTGTAAATATATTTTGAACATACTTTGATATATATGTATATATTGTTATAGGTTCGTGAATCAACCAGTGGCCAAGTCTTACTTCCCGACGAAGTAAAAATCTGTGAAAGTGAGTTATAGTCCCACTTTTAAAATCTAATATTTTTGGGATGAGAATACATGCAGGTTTTATAAATGATTTACAAAATAGACACAAGTACGTGAAACTACATTCTATGGTTGAATTATCGAAATCGAATATGCCCCTTTTTATTAAGTCTGGTAATCTAAGAATTAGGGAACAGACACCCTAATTGACGCGAATCCTAAAGATAGATCTATTGGGCCTAACAAACCCCATCCAAAGTACCGGATGCTTTAGTACTTCGAAATTTATATCATATCCGAAGGGTGTCCCGGAATGATGGGGATATTCTTATATATGCATCTTGTTATTGTCGGTTACCAGGTGTTCACCATATGAATGATTTTTATCTCTATGTATGGGATGTGTATTGAAATATGAAATCTTGTGGTCTATTGTTACGATTTGATATATATAGGTTAAACCTATAACTCACCAACATTTTTGTTGACGTTTAAAGCATGTTTATTCTCAGGTGAATATTAAGAGCTTCCGCTGTTGCATACTAAAATTAGGACAAGATTTGGAGTCCATGTTTGTATGATATTGTGTAAAAACTGCATTCAAGAAACTGATTTCGATGTAACATATTTGTATTGTAAACCATTATGTAATGGTCGTGTGTAAACAGGATATTTTAGATTATCATTATTTGATAATCTACGTAAAGCTTTTTAAACCTTTATTTATGAAATAAAGGTTATGGTTTGTTTTAAAAATGAATGCAGTCTTTGAAAAACGTCTCATATAGAGGTCAAAACCTCGCAACGAAATCAATTAATATGGAACGTTTTTAATCAATAAGAACGGGACATTTCAGCGCTGCCCCCGAACCCCCGTCATAATCAAGATAAGTTCAAACAAGTGTGCACTCCACACTTCCCCAAACTTGTTCGATATTTATCAAGATTATTTTGGTTACAAATTAATCCCATTACACTTAAATCATATTGGTGACATAGATCACCAACACATTATATATTGTAAGTATATATGTCAAAGAATGTTACATATAGTTATCGTTTTGATAACTTAAGTTAGTGGTCTCAAAGTATACTTATAACTCATTGTTGTTAGTTCACAATGAAATGTTAAACCATCCTTAAATCATGTTAAATATGTATAGATATGTACATATACATAATCGTATAATTATCGTGTGTTATATAGTTCGTGATATCATCGGTCAAATTGGACGGTCAAACGTTGTGTGAAACTCTTTTCAAAAATATAAGTCTCAACAGTTTGGATTGCTTATCATGTTGGTAAGGTTTATTTTATGTAAATATTAATCTCATAAGTATAAAATGATCTGAAAAATCCGGTTCGTTACAATCAGAAACCATCAGGTCTACTTCAACAACCCGAAATCCCAGAATGGAAATGGGAAGACATTACCATGGATTTCATCACTAAATTGCCAAGGACTGCAAGTGGTTTTGATACTATTTGGGTAATAGTTGATCGTCTCACCAAATCAGCACACTTCCTGCCAATAAAAGAAGATGACAAGATGGAGAAGTTAGCACGACTGTATTTGAAGGAAGTCGTCTCTAGACATGGAATACCAATCTCTATTATCTCTAATAGGGATGACAGATTTATTTCAAGATTCTGGCAGACATTACAGCAAGCATTAGGAACTCGTCTAGACATGAGTACTGCCTATCATCCACAAACTGATGGGCAGAGCGAAAGACGATACAAACGCTTGAAGACATGCTACGAGCATGTGTTATTGATTTCGGAAACAGTTGGGATCGACATCTACCGTTAGCAGAATTTTTCTACAACAACAGCTACCATTCAAGCATTGAGATGGCGCCGTTTGAAGCACTTTATGGTAGAAAGTGCAGGTCTCCGATTTGTTGGAGTGAAGTGGGGGATAGACAGATTACGGGTCCGGAGATTATACAAGAAACTACCGAGAAGATCATCCAAATTCAACAACGGTTGAAAACCGCCCAAAGTCGACAAAAGAGCTACGCTTGTGATGACCCATCCTAATCCATCTGGACGAAGTCACCAACAACTGGTTCCATTGCGATGATCGACTCCAAATACTGTCTTTAAAATGAGCAAATGCACAGCGGAATGTTTCTTTCATACCTGAGAATAAACATGCATTCAAGTGTCAACCAAAAGGTTGGTGAGTTCATTAGTTTAACATAAATAATCATTTCATAATTTTAATAGACCACGAGATTTCATTTTTTTTCCATTTCTTATAACATACGTCCCATGCATAGAGACAAAAATATCATTCATATGGATTGAACACCTGGTAACCGACATTCACAATATGTATATAAGAATATCCCCATCATTCCGGGATCCTCCTTCGGTCATGATATAAATTTCGAAGTACTAAAGCATCCGGTACTTTGGATGGGGCTTGTTGGGCCCGATAGATCTATCTTTAGAGTTCGCGTCAATTAGGGTTTCTGTTCCCTAATTCTTAGATTACCAGACTATAAAGGGGCATATTCAGTTTCGATCATTCAACCATATAATGTAGTTTCGATTACTTGTGTCTATTTCGTAAAACATTTATAAAAGCGCATGCATTCTCAGTCCCAAAAATATATATTGCAAAAGCATTTAAAAAGGGAGTAATGAAAACTCACGCATAATAATATTGTAAAACAGTTATTAAAGTAGTGCATGTATTCTCAGCCCAAAATGTAA